>NC_138775.1:259640573-259928073 GCF_965119305.1 Pelophylax lessonae | reverse complement strand
GGCTATAAGAAGATTTTCAAGACCTTGAAACTGAGCTGGCCAAGACCATACAGCGGTTTAACAGGAGAGGTTCCACTCAGAACAGGCCTCGCTATGGTCAACCAAAGAAGTTGAGTGCTCGTGCTCAGCATCATATCCAGAGTTTGTCTTTGGGAAATAGATGTATGAGTGCTGCCAGCATTGCTGCAGAGGTTGAAGGGGTTAGGGGTCAGCCTGTCAGTGCTCAGACCATACACTGCACACTGCATCAAATTGGTCTGCATGGCTGTCATCCCAGAAGGAAGCCTCTTCTAAAGATGATGCACAAGAAAGCCCGCAAACAGTTTGCTGAAGACAAGCAGACTAAGGACATGGATTACTGGAACCAAGCATAGTGGTGGGAGTGTCATGGACTGGGACTGCATGAGTGCTGCCAGCACTGAGGAGCTAGAGTTCATTGAGGGAACCATGAATGCCAACATGTACTGTGACATATTGAAGCAAAGCACGATCCAACTCCCTTTGGAGATTGGGCCGTCCAACATGATAACGACCCCAAACACACCTCCAAGACAACCACTTCCTTGCTAAAGAAGCTGAGGGTGAAGGTGATGGACTGGTCAAGCATGTCTCCAGACCTAAACCCTATTGAGCATCTATTGGGCATCTTCAAATGGAAGGTGGAGGAGCGCAAGGTCTCTAACATCCACCAGCTCTGTGATGTTGTCATGGAGGAGTGGAAGAGGACTCCAGTAGCAACCTGTGAAGCTCTGGTGAACTCCATGCCCAAGAGGGTTAAGGCAGTGCTGAAAAATAATGGTAGCCACACAAAATATTGACACTTTGGGCCCAATTTGGACATTGTCATATAGGGGTGTACTCACTTTTGTTGTCAACGGTTTAGACATTAATGGCTGTATGTTGAGTTGTTTTGAGGGGACAGAAAGTTTAGTAGCAGTATAAGAGAGTGAGAGCGATAACAGCAAATTTAACACACCTGCTCCCCATTCACACCTGAGACCTTGTGACACTAACGAGTCACATGACACCGGCGAGGGAAAATTGCTAGTTTGGCCCATGTTCACTTAGGAGTATACTCACTTTTGTTGCCAGCGGTTTGGACATTAATAGCTGTGTGTTGAGTTGTTTTGAGGGGACAGAAAGGTTACACTCTTATACAAGCTGTACACTCACTACTTTACATTGTAGCAAAGTGTATTTTCCTCAGTGTTGTCACATGAAAAGGTATAATAAAATATTTACATAAATGTGAGGGATGTACTCACTTTTGTGAGATACTGTACATATGAAGCGGTTCTGTGATGTCAGCCGACAGTGGCCTTTAGCCCCACTGTTAGCTGATTCTGGGTTGCAAGAGTGCAAAAGTAAGTGCACTCCTGTGACCCAGAACATGTCGGGATTTGCCATCCAAATATAATCGAATAAAGCAAGACTGATAAGAAATGAACCCTAAGTGCAAATATGTTTTATTGGTGCTAAATATATGTTTTTATTGATGTTGAAATAAATGTTGACATTTTTAATATAATTCAGTGTCATTTGAAGTAAAGCACCAAAAAAATCCCAAAAACCCAGTTTCCAAATTTGCTTCGATATATATGGGATGTGGTGCATTAGCTTATTAGCGATCCACCCACATTTATTTTGCACTACGATAATTCTTGCTGTCTTTTGGATCCTGTGCCAAGAGGTTGCCTTGCTGCATAGTAACCACAGGGGGGCTGCCTTGCTGCATAGTAACCACAGGGAGGGTAGCCAACTATTCAGGGAATGCCTTGCATTTTTCTCAATGAATAAGATGCAAACTCTCCAATTGGATGAGGTGCAGATTGTGTCATCTCCACCTTTCCTCTCTAGCTTGTCCAATCAGTGAACGCTTTGCATTCATTGAACAGAATGCAGCAGCATGTTCCCTGAGTAGTACCCATGCCAAACAGCGGCTCGGCGACGCAGCCTAGGACCTGGAAGGCCGGGAGGGTCACTGAAGTAGCAATGGTCATTGTAGTACAGTGACTCTCCACTTCCTCGGGGTTTGATCAAGTAAAGAATATGAATACTTAGTGGTCCAAGCTAGACCTATGTAACTATGCAAAAGCATCCATACCTGGAATTCAGCTTTAAAATTGGAGTTCTTCAAATGCATTATACACTGAAGAGTTTCAGTGACACAAGGACGTGTTATTTTTATCAGGAATTAAAGCCGTGGATATGATCTCATCTCTGCAGTCCTCAAGCAAGTTTTCTCCTTTCATGTTGACTCCTTGTAACCCTTGTCATTTGCAAAGTTCAGTAGGCTAACAGCCCCTCTTCACAAGACATTTCAGCTAAGCGAGATGCTCTTCCATTGCTGTGACTCTCAGTCTGGATTACCTGGTACGCAGTAGGTGATAATGACTTGCCTTCTCACAGTCCTTTCATGACCAGGAACACAATTCCTTATCCAGCGTCCCGCTGTGCTAACCCAATGTGACACCAGAAGAATTCAGTGTGACACTGTCTGGGAGCAAACACCTAACCATATGACTAATGAGCGTGCCAATAGACAACAGCATAGCTGAGGACAAATGTCTTTCATCAAAAAACTCTTCATTAATCAAACAATGGTTCTTCTAAATGACAGCATCTTGAATGTGCAAGACAACATTTCACCATATAGTGCAACAGAACCATGGAAAAACAGACTTTTTAAAGTGGTTTTAAACCTCTGAAACTAAATTTGAACAAAAGCATATCTTTCCATAGTGTGTACTGGCCTCTATCCAAAGCACCAAGTGTGATTTCTGTCTCTTCTCTCATTCCTCTGCTATGTGCATTAGTCACTAACAGTCTATGCTGACACCAAACAATCCTAGGAAACAGTCCCAGCCCCCTGGTCTCCAGCTCACAGTCTGTGATTGACAGCATCAGCTGTACACATTTCCCTATGAAACTGTGTAGAGTGGGGTGGTGTTCATTCCCTCCACTCAGGTCTCAGCTTACACTCAGCTCCCTGCTCTATGGTGTGCAGTGTGTGACATTAGATCCCCTCTTCCTGCTTTCTGAAGTTTAGGCATGCAATATAAATTCTAGACGTTTTAATGGCTGTAGAGGAAAGATAAACAGGTATAACTTATGTAGGATTTGCTTAAAGCGGAGTTCCACCCTAAAATTAAACTTACCTCCATCTTCATGCCCGGGGTCACCTGAAAAACAAATGGATAATCACAATTTTTTTTTTTACCTACCTGGTTTAGAAGAAAATATACTTACCTTACTTCCTCTTCCTCCCCTCGGCGGCCAGAAGCTGTGCAGGGATGACGCTGCGGCACCGGAAGTGACGGCGGGGCCAGTGCAGTGCATCGTGGGACCGAAGAAGACGGAAGAGTACACACAGAAGAGGATCGCGCTGGCTTCAAGCTGCCCACACCTGAGATGGCAGCGCTGGACAATATATTTTCAAGGTAAGTATTTCTTCTAAAAGGTAAGTGCAACCCGGGACAGATCAGAGGCTAGCCATTGTGGAATGCACTAGCCCTGACTGTCCCGGGGGTATTTTTATTAAGAAAAACTTTCCCAGGGTGGAACTCCTCTTTAATCTCTGTGTATCACCTGAGTCTAGTCACTTAATGGGGTATATGTAGGGGTAAGAAACCACTTTAAAGTGGAAATCCAAGCAAAAAACAAAGTTGATATACATACACTATATTACCAAAAGTATTGGGACACCTCCCTTAACACGCACATGCATCGCAGCCTTAGTCCGTAGGGTTCAATATTGAGTTGGCCCAATCTTTGCAGTTATAACAGCTTCAAGTCTTCTGGGAAGGCTGCCACAAGGTTTAGTAGTGTGTATATGGGAATGTTTGACTGTTCTTCCAGAAGCGCATTTGTCAAGTTCTTCCACCCCAAGCTCGCTCATCCATGTCTTTATGGACTTTGCTGGTGCGCAGTCATGTTGGAACAGGAAGGGACCGTCCCCAAACTGTTCCCACAAAGTTGAGAGAATGAAATTGTCCAAAATGTCTTGGTATGCTGATGCCTTATGAGTTCCCTTCACTAGAACTTAGGGGCCAAGCCAAACCCCTGAAAAACAACCCCACACCATAATCCCCCCTCCACCAAATGATTTGGACCAGTGCACAAAGCAAGGTCCCTGAAGACATTGATGAACAAGTTTGGGGTGGAGGAATTTGACTGGCCTACCCAGAGTCCTGAACCTCAACCTGATAGAACACCTTTGGCGTGAATTAGTGTGGAGACTGTGAGTCAGGCCTTCTCATCCAACATCAGTGCCTGACCTCACAAATGCGCTTCTGGAAGAATGGTCAAGCATTCTCACAGACACAATCCTAAACCTTGTGGAGAGCCTTCATAGAAGAGGTTGAAGCTGTTATAGCTGTAAAGGGTGGGCCAACTCAATATTGAACCCTATCGACTAAGACTGGGGTGCCATTAAAGACAAGCGTCCCAATACTTTTGGTAATATAGTGTATTTGGCAGACGTTTTACCTGGAATTTGTAATATTGTCCAGCCAGATTTATGCATCCCCATCGGACAGCACAGTCAGATTGGTGTCCTGACTTTTCTCTATTACAGTTATGCAATATAATTTGGTCACCTCGATGTCTCAGTCCTGTGACTGAACAATTAAAAGAGAAGTATGGTCAAAGCTTTTTTTGCCCATACTTCTGGTCTGGGTCACAGGAGTGCACTTACTTTTCTGCACCTACACTCTTGTGACCCAGAATTAGCTAACAGTGGGCTAAAGGCCACTGTCGGCTGACATCCCAGAGCCACTCCAGGCCCTGGAAGGATCCCAACCATATCCACCTAGCTAAATGTAACATTAAATGGAGTAGCGCCACCTAAATGTGCTTTATCATGAAAAAAAAAATAGTTTTTAGGTATCAAAATTTAGTGGTTGCATGCACATGTGCCATAATCAATAGGGATGATCGAACTTTTGAAAAGTTCGGTTCGACCAGAACACCCAAACTTCCCGAAAGTTCGGCCCGGATTTCAGAACCCCATTGAAATCAATGGGACCCGAACTTTGGTAATCAAAAAACACCATTTTAAAGCCCTAAAACCCAATAAACGCCCCTAAAAAGTGCCCAGGGTTCTGGGTCATGCCCCATTAACTATCAATCACACAAAAAAAAAGTTCTTAAAAATTGTAATTTTTGATAAAAAAGCCAATTATTGAAAAAATTAAAAAAGAAAAAAAAAAGAGATTTTTTGATTTTGACTTTGGATTTAGTATCTGGGTGGTCTAAAAGGTGTGCATGTGAAGTTTCAGCTCTGTAGCATGTCCAGAACCATTAAAAAAAAAAAGATAATTTATCAGTAGAACAGGGATGTGGGTCGGGACCCTCCTTTAACTTTAACACCTATATGATCTTTTTTTCTGGTTCTGGACATGCTACAGAGCTGAAACTTCACAGGTACACCTTTTAGACCCCCCCCCCCCCCCAGATACGAAATCACACAAAAAAAGTTCTTAAAAATTGTAATTTTTGATAAAAAAGCCAATTATTGAAAAATTAAAAAAAAAAAAAAGAGATTTTTTGATTTTTACTTTGGATTTCGTATCTGGGGGGTCTAAAAGGTGTACATGTGAAGTTTCAGCTCTGTAGCATATCCAGAACCATGAAAAAAAAGATTGTTTGTATTAGAACACTTTCTTTCAGGACAGGTAGTTAGTTTCTCTCCCGGTTTAATAGAAGGCATTTTTTGGGGTTCTTTGCAGTCAGCATTTTTTATTTGACACTAGCGTTTTTTTGGCATTTTTTTTGGGTTCTTTTGAGACAGGCAAAACATCTGAACATGTGTATAGGGGGTATATATAGACATATATGTCTGAATATATACCCCTAGACATATATAGGTGTGATAGTAGCAGAAATATATTACTGTAAATGATTTCATTAGCGCAAGCATTTATTTCTGCTACTATCACACCTATATATGTCTAGGGGTATATATTCAGACATATATGTCTATATATACACCCCCTATACACATGTTCAGATGTCATGTCTGACATCAAACATGTCCTCAAAAAAGCACTGGCAGTGGCAACCCCTGCAGCATAAAAAATGCTTGCTGGTGAGAAGCCATATTCCAGTTCCGAAGCTATTCAGAGAAAAGATCATTTCTCTATAGCGGTCACCCTGCTATGGAAGGTTTTTGTCACCCTGCCATAGCAGTCACTGCCAGTTAACCCTACACTACACTACGGTCCCCTGACACTTCATACTTTCCCTACAGAAACTGAATTTGTGAAGCTAACTAAAGTGTAAAGGAGCACTCTAACTACACTAGATATCCCTTTCCTCACACTAATAAATAGCTAAATGACACTTTTAAAGTAAAATTCACAGAACTGCTTCCACTCTCTTCCATGTCCAGTATAACAATGCTAGGAATATGGCGGGGCGATCTTATATACCTGGGGGGCGTATTCACTAATGATTGGTCTAGGGACCCCCTAGTCACTCCAATCACATTCCTAGCATTCTCCTGCCCCCTCAATTGGCTTTTGCTAATGGTTCTGGTCCAATCACGGGGTTTTAAAGCCCATTTCCTGAAGCATTGCATTTTGGGCGGTTCTGGTTGCCGAATTCCGAACTTTTTGGGCAAAAAGTTCTAAATTCGGCCGAACCTCGAACACCCAATGTTCGGGCCGAACCGATGGTGGACCCGAACCGTTCGATCATCCCTAATAATCAAATGGATTCACAAATGATAAATAAATATATATATATATATATATATATATATATATATATATATATATATATATCCATAAAGTGCTTTTTCTGACACAAGTTAGAATCTTTTTGCTAGAAAATTACTCAGAACCCCCTAACATTATATATATATGTATATATATATATATATATATATATATTTTTTTTTTTAGCAGAGACCCTAGGGAATAAAATGGAGATTGTTGCAATATTTTTTATCACACTGTTTCAGACTGGTTGGGGTGAGTTGAGCTGGGAATTTTCTCTGTTTTTTTCTTTCCTGCCTGAGCCTGGACCGACTCTGTGACATCAGCCAACATTTCTGCTGAAATCAGGTCACAGGAGTGCAGAACGAACTGCACTCCTGTGATCCACGGGAGAAGTATAGCCAAATACGTTTTGGCTGTTCTCCTTTAAGTGTGCAACCCCTTTCCTTCCCCCACATGGAATGATCAGCCAATGAATACACAGGAAGAACCGATCAGCAATGTCCTGGAGCCAGCATGATCCAAACAGCGGAAGTGATGTCACTGACTGGAAGTCCCACCTTTACGCGTTTTGTCACTTCTGGTACCTGCCTCCATCCAAAGCACTTATTGTGATTTTTGTTTCCTCTCACACAGCAGATGATTGACAGCCCCAACTGTACATGTTTCCCTATGATACTGTGTAGGGTGGAGAGTGCCAGTTTCCTTCGCTCAGGTCTCCAATTACACTCAGCTCTCTGCTCTATGCTGTGCAGTCTGTAACATCAAATCCTCACCCTCTGCCTTTTGGAGCTGAGAAATGTTGTATAAATTCTGTACTCTGAATAGCTGTAGAGAAGAGAGGGCTACAGATGTACAGGTACAACTTATGTCAGAGGATGTGTTTCCTCTCTGTGTATCACCTGAGGCCTTTCACTTTACTTGATATATGTAAGGGCTTACAACCACTTTAAATGGTCTGCCAACAGATGGACGAAAAATATACTTAGACCTTTTTGCGCTTTTGTGTTGTTGAGGTGCGTTGGGGTAATCTTGAAAATGTATGTGTAGCACTGCCCCCTAGAGGACTGCTGAGAATTACACTTTCTGGATTCCCCTGGATCACCCTTAGCAACTGATAGCAGACTAACGGCATTGAAAGTCCTTGGCTCAGTCAATAATCAATCCAGGGGATGTTGGTTTTTGCGTTTTATTTTAGAACTGGGATAGGAGAAGGGATGAGTGGGATACTCCAACTATGAACTATGCACAATCTTGAGGACAACAATGTGGCAAGGCCGCTGCTTCACCCTGCCACTGAAGTAAAGATAAGATTACTGTTCCCGCTTAAATATTCTCTTCAGGGTTAACAACTTGGCACCCCCTTTACTCCCACTGCCTGTGCGCTGACACCCATCTGCTGACTCTAGCCATTGGAGTGGTCCCCTTCCTGGGCAGACCCTTTGGCAAGCTCCCCTGTACGCACGGGCACTGTTTTTCCAGAGTTGCTCTGCCTTCACCTCAACTGTCAGCTTCCACTGGACCTCTGGGTTCAGCCACACTTTCCTGGTCCACTAGGCTGACTGCCTGTGACCACCATCCACAGCAACAGGAGGAGAGACTGCCGTCATCCTCCTCCTGGGACCTGTAATGTTCTGGTACCTCTGGTACCCTTATTCCACTTTCCAATTCAGTGTATGCGTCTCACCATTCTCTTCTGGTGAGTGCCCATACACCTTTAAGACCGATGCTGTCATCACTGAGCGCCGCAGAGCGGCTATTTCAACCGCCGGCGTTCTCACTCACATGTTCGTTCAACCTGCCTTGAAGCTCATATGCTTACAAGCGTACCTCGCTGTCGGAACCTCGCTGCTGATCCCTGTATCCCGCTACTGGATCACTCGCTCATACCGAACCTCTCTACTACTGCTTGCTATTAGTGATAAGTACCCCGCAGGGGAATCCTCCATAACCTTCCTACTAAGCTTACACTATCTAGCTCTGCATATTAAGGACTGTAACTATAATCTGCACTGTTGTTTTAGATTGCTAGCTCTTGAGCCTACTAACATCTATCCTTGCACTGGGTTAGTCTCTCCTGTATGTCATCTGCTGTCCTACCACCTACTACCATACATGATTGCTAACCTATCTGCATCCTACCTGTTACCATCTATACTCTCATGAACATTTCTCTCAAGTGCTGTTCACCTATTTGTCACTGTTCATACCTGTCTCTTCAACTCATCACCACTATACTGCTATATACATCTATCACTCCAAGAACATCTTATTGAGTGTGTATATTTGTATGCTGAATCAGACAGACATCTTATTGAGTGTGTATATTTGTATGCTGAATCAGACAGACCACAGTGATGAGTCTTGGGAGTTGGAATTGGTATTTCAACGTATCTCTACATGACTACTGAGTGGAGTTTTTCTGCAGCTGCAAATCCATCTTGTTTCAGAAAACGCAGGAGCGTTACAGGACCTGGCTTCCCGCCCGAAGACACTCTGTCACATGTGCCCTTTTATAACATTTCCCAGGATGCACCACTGTCTGTACCCAATCCACTGGGACAGTTACAAAGCCTGTGTGTCACTGGCCGGGTTTCTTCCACTGTCCAACAGGCTCCCCTATTGGACTCAGTGGGGACACTCTTTCAGACCAGGTGAATCACACGTAGACACGTGCAACAGGCCTGACTAGAAATTCTGCTCCCTGATAAGCAGACAGAAAAACTAGGTTTTACCTGCCACTCTCTTGATAAGCAGGCAGAGAAAATGACACTCCCTACCTAGCACCTATCTAGGAGGGTGCTACATATGCAACACACCAAAGCGCGAAAATGCATGTCCACATATTGTGGTAACACATGCTTTATGTCAACAGAATAATGCAAAGCCAGCTTATGCTTTGGTGGAATGGTGAAAACTGGTCATGTCAAGGAAAAATCATCTTCACCAAAATCACATCACTGATCTCTACTAACTGCAGCATGAGCATGCAACCACTGTACGTATTGTAATGTAATTGGAACAATGTGAGAACAAATAGTTAAACTTCCTCTGCAGCTACAACATAATTCTTCCAGCAAACTTGACAATAAGTGGCAAGCCAGCGCTGGTCTATGTAAAACACTGGGAAATTACATGTAAGTGGGTCAAGTAATTATATATGATTCCTTCTCAATGTATCCGTAGCAGCACAGTTTTTGGGTTGAAAGAAAAAAAAATACATATATTTAGTGCCAAGGGCGGTCGCACACAACCTTTAGCGCAAGACGTCATCAATTTATCGATATAATGAAGACAGGCTCTTTGGAAAAATTAATTCTTTATTTTACAAGGGGAATTAGGGGAGGAAAAAGTTACAAGGTGATTCTTTGGTTCTACGTCTTCACCTGCGCTGTTAAACTGCGTATCCATCATGCAAACGCCTTTCGCTCATATCTGTCATTTTCGTTTTAATGAGCTGTTTGGGGCAGTCAGCAAATTTTGAATACTATAGTTCAAAGCAAGCATATATTATCTGAATAATTCATTGCTGAAGTGATACTGTATATACTGGTTAGAAGTTAAATTTGGAAACTGTTCCTAAGCAGACCCAAAGTGTGTCTTCTGTAAAAATCATGATTTATGTAACTTGATTTCCTCTAGCTGCCTCTCCTTCTCCCTCTCCTTCTATCTTGATTTTTCCCATCTGTCCTTCTCCTTTTCCTACACGTTGGGCTTAGTTCACAAAGGCAAGGAGGAGAAGAGCGATGACATGCAGGAATAATTTACCGTACAGCCTTTCTCTTTCTATATTCTATCTATCTCTTTTTCCTATTCCATATCTTACACTTTTCTGTTTCCCTCTCCTCCTCCATTATCTCTCCATCTTCTTCTATTTCTATCTCTGTCATCTTTTCTTTCTAGCGCTCTCTTCTTCTCCTTTCTCTCTCTAATCTCCCCATCTCTCTCTTTCTCTACTCTCTCTCATATTCCATCTCTCCTCCTCCTTTATCTCTCCCATCCTTTTTCTCATCTATCTCACTCCTCTGCCTCTAATCTCTCCATCTCTCACTCTCTTTTTTTCTAATCTCTCTCTTTCTTTATTCTCTCTCTCACCTTTCCATCTCTTCCTCTCCTCCTCCCAGTCTCTCTCTAATCTCTTATCTCTCTCTCTCTCTCTCTCTTCGCTCTCTTCTCGCTCCACTTCTTCCCCCCCTCTAACTCTTTGCGTAATCTTTTTCTCTCTCATCTTTCCATCTCTCTCTAATCTATCCCCCATCTCATCTCTCTCAATCCTCCCTCTCTATCCCTCTATTTCTCTCTCACTTCTTCCACTCTCTCTAATCTCTTCATCTCTCCTCCTTTTCTTTCTCTAATCTCTCTCATCTTTCCATTGTTCTCTCTCTTTATCTCTCTTCTCTCTCTCCCCCCCCCATCTCTAATCTCTCATCTCTCTCAATCCTCCCTCTCTAATCTCTATCTGTCTCTCTCACTTCTTCCCCTCCTCTCATCTCTCCATCTCTCCTCCTTTTCTTTCTCTAATCTCTCAAATCTTTCCATCTCTCTCTCCCCTACTATCTCTATCTCTCATCTCTCTCTTTCTCTGTCTCTCTCTATCTCCTAATCTCTCTGTCTCTCTCTCTCTCTTTCGCTCTCTCTCTTTCCCTACCCCCCATCTCTATCTCTCATCTCTCTCAATCCTCCCTCTCTAATCTCTCTCTGTCTCTCTCATTTCTTCCCCTCTCTCTCATCTCTCCATCTCTCCTCCTTTTCTTTCTCTAATCTCTCAAATCTTTTCATCTCTCCTCCTCCTCCCACTCTCTCTCTCTCCACTTCTCCCCTCCCCCCACCTCTTTACATAATGTTTCAATCTCTCATTGTTCCATCTCTCTCTCTCTTTCTCTATTCTCTCCCTCTATCTCTCTCTCCTCCCTCCCTGTCTCTCCCCATCTCTCATCTCTCTTAATTCTCTCATTGTAATCTCTCTTTTTCTATCTCACTTCTTCCTCTCTCTCTATTCGCTCCTTCCTTTTCTCTCTCATCTTTCCATCTCTCCCCCTCCTTCTCCTCCCACGCTTTAGCTCTCAAGCTCCCCTTTTCCCACCTCTTTGCGTAATCTTTCTCTCTCTTATCTTTCCGTCTCTCTCTCTTTCTCTATTCGCTCTTGTTCGCTATTCTCTCTCATCTCTCTCTCTCATATATAAATTTTTCTCTCTCTCCCCTCACTATTTCTCCCCCATCTCTATCTCTCATCTCTCTCAATCCTCCCTCTCTAATCTTGCTTTGTCTCTCTCACTTCTTCCCCTCTCTCTAATCTCTCAATCTCTCCTCCTTTTCTCTCTCTAATCTCTCTCATCTTTCCATCTCCCCTCCCCCCACTCTCTCGCTCTCTAATCTCTCATCTCTCTCTCTCTCCCCTCACTCCTGGCTTAACTTGTCCTCCCCCCCCCCACTTTGTGTAATCTTTCTATCTCTCATCTTTCCATCTCTCTCTAATCTCTCCCCCTCTCTCTCTCTCATATTTCCATTTCTCTCCCACCTTCTCTCCCTCACCTCCTCCCTCTCTCCCCATCTGTATCTCTCATCTCTCTCTAATCCCTCGCTGTCTCTTTCACTTTTTACTCTCTCTCTAATCTCTCCATCCCGTCTTCTTTTCTCTTTCTAATCTCTAAAATCTTTCCATCTCTCCTCCTCCTCCTCCTCCCAATCTCTGACTCTATAATCTCTCTCTCTCTCGCTCCACTTCTCCTCCCCCCCACCTCTTTGCGTAAACTTTCTCTCTCTCATCTTTTCATCCCTCTCTCTTTCTCTTTCTAATCTCTCTCTCTCTCTCTCTCTCTCTCTCTCTCTCTCTCTCATATTTCCATTTCTCTCCTCCTTTCACACTCTCTCCCTCCCCTCTTTACCCTCTCCCCATCTCTATCTCTTATCTCTCTAATTCTAGTCTCTCTCACTTCTTTCTCTCTCTCTATTCTGTCCTCCTTTTCTCTCTCATCTTTCCATCTCTCCTCCTCCTCCCACTTTCTAATCTCTCACTCTCGCTCCACTTCTCCCCCCACCCACCTCTTTGCGTAATTTTTCTCTCTCTTATCTTTCCATCTCTCTCTCACGGTTCCATTTCTCTCTCTCCTTCTCTAACTCTCTCTCCCTCACCTCCTCCCTCTCTCTCCCCATCTCTATCTCTCATCTCTCTCAATCCTCTCATTCTCTGTCTCTCTCACTTCTTTCTCTGTCTCTAATCTCTCCTTCCTTTTCTCTCCCATCTTTCCATCTCTCCCCCTCCTCCCACTCTCTCGCTCTCTAATCTCTCATCTCTGTCTCCTCTCTCTTTCTAATCGCTCTGACCCCCCCCCCCCCTCCCCTTAGTGCCAATCTCTCTATCTCAGCACTTCCACCTGGCAGCACCAAGGTTGTTGCTTCAAAATCCAGCTATGACACCACCTGCACAGAGTTTGCATGTTCTCCCTGTGCCTGCGTGGGTTTCCTTCAGGTACTCCAGTTTCCTCCCACACTCCAAAGACATGCTGGTAGGTTAATTGAATCTAGTCTAAAATGGCCCTATTATATAAATGTGAGTGAGGGACCTTAAGGGCAGGGACAGGTGTGAATGATGAATATACTGTAAAGGGGGCCAGTACAATTACAACACAGTTCAATGCAGAAGAATAAGAGGACCCAGCTCATGGAGTTTACAATCTATAGGAAGGGGGAGGTGGTACAAAAGGTAATAGCTTCAGGGGCTGATCTGATGGAGGTGACTCAAGTACAGTGTTTAGGTGGAAGTGGAATAGGCTTCCCTAAATAAATTAGTTTTCAATGAACGCATAAAGGCAAACAGGGTAGGAGCTGACAAGCATATTAGGGGTATGGAGTTCCAGAGGATGGGAAAGATTCTGGAGAAGAACTGAAGGTGAGCATGGGAGGAGGTAACAAGGGAGCTAGGAATCAACATGTCCTGGGAGGAGCGGAGTGGACAATTAGGGCAATATCTCGAGATGAGGTTGGTGATGTAGTTGGGGGCAGTGTTGTTGATGGCCTTGTATGTTGTGGTTAGCATTTTGACTTTTAAATGTCCATCACATCCAACAAAGCTGCACATTTACTACACCTTAAGGGCTCTTCTGTCTCTCCTCTTATGTTCTTTTTTTTTTGGTGGACGTTACGTTTTTCTCCCTACTTCACCTCCTACGGAGGATCACCACCCTACAAATATCTGGAAGTGAGTGTCCCTCAGTGCTGAGCATTCATAGAAGGAAGTTGGTCTTATCCTCCAGGGCCCCATTGTTGGTCCTCATCCTCCAGGTCCCCCCTGGTCACAGGGGGGGGACCTGTGACCAGGGGGGACCTGGAGGATGATCTATCTATCTATCTATCTATCTATCTATCTATCTATCTATCTATCTATCTATCTATCTATCTGTATATATATATATATGTATATATATTATTTATTTATTTTGTGTTAACAATGTTTACAAATATTTTATATTAGAATTGTTTATAATGATTTATTAGGATGTGTAATTATTATTATTTTTTACAATTTGTTATTTTACTTATTTATTTTACATTGCGGGAGGGAGATGGGGAAGGGGAACAGTGAAAGGGGGCTAACTGGGAGGGGGGGACCAGAAGCAGGCAGAATAGGGAGGGGGGTCGGTGTCAGAGAAGCAATTATAAAAATCATGCCCTGTGTCTGTGTCTGTCCCTGCAGCAGCTGAAAGTTGGCAGGAGGAGGAGAAACTTGCTTTCAGCTGCTGCCTGCAGAGAGTCACACAGGGTTACCTTCTGCAATTGCCCCTCTGCCCTACCGCACCGACTCTCTGTGCTGTTGGGGCCCCCCTGTGTGCCGGGCCCCCTACAGTAGGACTGGTGGCCCCCCCTATCAGTGGCCCTGCAGGCACAGTCCACTCTCTAAGTGCTTGTAGACTTGTCTGTGATGTCTGGACTCTCCACGCTCCCTCTTCCTCCTCATTTCTCTCTCACCCTCCTCTGCTCCTTTCTTCCTTTTTTCTTTGTGTCTAAGTTCCTGTCCAGTTAGTCTAGCTGCTTTTATTAAGACTTGTTCATAGGACATACGAACGCCTTTGTTTTAATCGGTTACTCCTAGAATGTAATACTTTTTTTTTTTCTCCAGCCATTTTTTTTCCCTAATTAGAAATCTTTTAGGGTTTTGCAAGTTACTGTACATAAAAGACTCACAGTAAAAGACAAGATGACATTGAATACTTAATAAAATGTCACTTTGTGCCAAAGTAGCAACAGTACAATTCTGAAATAAGCAGCATGTGTATGACCTGAATAGTAAAAAGTGTCTTAAAACTCAAAAATGTAAAATCTTGCATATCAATTATTCTATTAGAAAATCAAATGCATCCTCTGTACAAGGCTGGCTCATAATCAGATGGTAGAAAGAACACAGGGAGAACAGATCCGATGGCAGACATCTGTAATATGGGCACTGTGATGGCCGGTACTGAGGAGAGACGGGAGGGGGGAGATTTTTGACAACTTTAATACTTTAATAGGGGTACGCAGTCAGGCTGGCTTAAAGCTGAACAGAATAAGAAAATAAGAAAATACAAGAGGCATGTACATTCTTACCTCAATCTTGGGTTGCTTTGTGTATTTCTTCCACACCTGTGCAGTATTCAAGTGTGAACCTTTTCCTCTGTGCAGGAGATAATAAAGAAAATAAAGACCGCTCGCTGCTGCTTTTCTGCTTGTGTAGGGTGACTGGTCTTGTCTCCGCCCCCTCCTGCAGTTTTCTGCAGTAGATGTTGCCTGCTAGGTCACTTCCACAGCTTTGCTGTTTGCACATGCTATGTGCCACTCATAGGCGTGCACAGGGAGGTGCTAGATGTGCCTGGGCACACCCTAATCACCCTGTGCGGTGCTGACTCCCCCTACTGCCCGGGCTTCCCCCGACCCTCTCCCGCAGTGCTGCTGGCTTCTCTCCTCTTCCCTTGCCTGCTGCGGGGGATGTTTAACCGGTTGCCGACCGCCGCAAGTCAGCCCCGGCCAGGCAAAGTGACGTACTGGTACGTCACTAGCCTGTCACTTGCTTGTGAGCCAATAGCGGGCTCGTTCCCTAACAAGTCAGTGCGTCCGCCGGTCACTCGCGATCGTTCGCCGTGAAGGGAGAAAGGCAGGCGGCTAATGTAAACAAAGCCGCCTGTCATTCTCCCCTGTGTAAAAATGGAGATCACACGGTTCTACTATGTAGGACCATTGATCTCTGTTCTCACACCAGTAGCCATGTCCAATCACAGTTAGAAACATGCCCCTAGGGACATACTTAACCCCTCCTTCCCCAATAAAGTTAACCCCTTCCCTGCCAGTGTCATTTTTACAGTAACAGTGCATATGTATAGCACTGATTACTGTAGTAATGTCACTGGTACCCCCAAAAGTGTCAAAAATGTCAGTCAAGGGTCCGATCTGTCCGCCGCAATGTCGCAGTCCCGCAAAAAAAAACGCAGATCGCCGCCATTACTCATTAAAAAAAAAACAACAAAAATGACAAAAATCTTTCCCTTAGTTAGTAAACGCAATAACTTTTGCACAAACCAATCAGAATATGCTTATTGTGATTTTTTTTACCAAGCATATGTAGCAGAAAACAAATTGGCCAAAAATGTTAAAAAATTTTGATTTTTACATTTTTGGGGGGGGGGGGGAATTTCATATAAAAAATGTGAAAAATATTGTTATTTTTTGCAAAATTGTCGCTGTTTTTTTGATTATAGCGCATGATCAAAAAATCGCAAAGGTGATCAAATACCATCAAAAGAAAGCTCTATTTGTGGGGAAAAAAGGACATCAAATTCGTTTAGGTACAGCGTCGCACGACCGCGCAATTGTCCGTTAAAGTCACGCAGTGCCGAATCGCAAAAAAAACCCTGGTCAGGAAGGGGGTAAAGTCTTCTGGGGCTTAAGTGGTTAAGGATGGAGAGAGGAGGAAAAGGCTAGTCTATATGTTATTTACTGTCCCCATCCTTTACTAAATGAACACACTCACTCACTGTGTTAATTCATAAGTGAAGCATAGTAAACTTTTTTTGACTATGGTTCATTTTATGAATGAACAGGAAGTCGCTCAGCAGAGAGCACTTTCCATTCATTCACTGTCCAGTGCAGCTGAGGCTGCAGAGAAAGGGATGTGTGTTGGAGCTTTGGGGTGCACACCCTAATGCAATAGGCTGTGCACACCTATGGTGCCACTGCAACGTCTACAAAGTAAGATCTGGGTTTGGTGCATACAAAGTGGCTACTAAGAAATAAAGTCAAATGAAAATGTTTGTGCTCAGAGTTCAGCTTAAAATAAAAGACTGTGGGAGTTTGTTTTCCCTCTTGTTTTATGTGTTAGTGCTTTTCTAATATATGACACTGCTCTGGTCCACTAAGGGGCACATTATAGCAGAGGGCTGTGTATTTCTGTAGAAGAAAAATGCAGATCTCTGCAAGGACACAGAAAAAATCAATAGTTTTCTATGTGCCTTGGTCACACTTCTCCGCAGCTGTCACCTGTGGAGCAGAATGGTGCGGAAAACTGCAATATGTAGGATGTAGGTTAAAGTGGCACATTTAAATTTGTAAAAATACCCATGCTTTTTCCAATCTCCATAAAATAGGGAGGAAGTGTTCTGTAGTGCAGTAAAGAACGAGCAGCCTAGAGAGAACGGTTTGCTTCTCCATAGATGTAATATAGTGACTGAACAAAAGGAAAAAAAAAAAGGGAAAAAAAAAAAAACAGAAAATTAATGCAGCCACTACATCCAAGGTAAACTACAATATATAACATTTTTTAACTTTAACCACTTGCCGACCGCCGCAAGTACATATACAGCGGCGGTCAGCCCCCCCTGGGCAAAGTGACGTATCGGTATGTCACTCACCCGTGAGCCAATAGGGGGCGCTCCCGCCCCCGCTCGTTCACTGCCATCCCCGCGCGAGTGACCGGCGGCCCCGATGTCCGCCGGTCACTCGTGATCTCTTGGTGGAGAGGGAGAAAGGCAGGCGGCTGATGTAAACAAAGCCGCCTGTCATTCTCCCTGATGTGACTGCAGAGATCATACGATCCTGCTATGCAGGATCCTATGTCTCTGTAGTTACATCAAAAGCCACGCCCCTTGACAGTTAGAAGCACGCCCCTAGGGACACACTTAACCCCCTGATCTCTAATAAAGTTAACGCCTTCCCTGCCAGTGTAATTTTTATAGTAACAGTGCATATGTATAGCACTGATTACTGTAGTAATGTCACCGGTACCCCCAAAAGTGTCAAAAATGTCAGTCAGGGGTCCGATCTGTCTGCCGCAAAGTCGCAGTCCCGCAAAAAAATCGCAGATCGCCGCCATTACGCGTTAAAAAAAACCCAACAAAAATGACAAAAATCTTTCCCTTTGTTAGTAAACGCGATAACTTTTGCGCAAACCAATCAAAATACGCTTTTTGCAATTTTTTTTACCAAACATATGTAGCATAAATCAAATTGGCCGAAAATGTTAAAAAATTTTGATTTTTACATTTTTTTGGGGGGAATTTCATATAAAAAACTGTGAAAAATATTGTTATTTTTTCAAAATTGTCGCACCTTTTTGTTTATAGCGCAAAAAGTAAAATTGCACAGGTGCTCAAATACCACCAAAAGAAAGCTCTGTTTGTGGGAATAAAAGGACATCAATTTCATTTGGGTACAGCGCCGCGCGACCACGCAATTGTCCGTTAAAGTCACGCAGTGCCGAATCGCAAAATAGGCCCTGGTCTTTGAGCAGCCAAAATCCTCCGGGGCTTAAGTGGTTAAAGTAGACCTCTCCTGGTAAAAATAGAAATTAAATTACATTTATCAATTTCCTTCTAAAAATGCTAACTGCCTGGCTTTTTTGGGGCCTATGGCTTCAATGCTATGCATGCTTGTTCTAAGTCAGTAACTCAAACTGTTGAAGCTAAAGGTTCAGTATGATAGCCTGGAAACTAGCGATTTCAGAATGAGAAGTCAGAAAAGAAAGCCTCTCTCTATACAGGTTTTGTTAGGTTTCCACTTTATCTGTTTTATTGAATCATGGCATGGCTCGTAGTGATTAAATTTGCTTTGCTCTTCAATGCTGAAGACATTTCACCACTCTTTCATGTGAACTGAGGAAGCCATCTGGATGACTTTTAAAATGTCGCCAAAATAATAAAATAAGTCCAGTTCTGGTGGGCCAAGCTCAGGATATATTACTCAAATAGATCATTTTAGAAGCAGAATCTTTTATACCTTATAGACTAGGCGAGGTCTTCCAATGTATTTTTTTTTTAATATACTCAGCTGTAGAGGTTAGTCAGGCATTTAATATCAAGGTATTAAGTCCTACATGCAGGGGATACAGGAGAAGTAAGATGAAACAGGCCCACAATTTGAAATTCAAGGGTCTACCCCCTAGTTAGTATAAGGATTTAGAAGGTATGATGTTGCTGAATGTGAATCAATTTAATTGGAGAAAACAAACCAATGTGTTAAGGATCCTCATACTCATCATTAGTGCTAAAATAGAAACATATAAATACAAGGTTACACCCACAATAAAACTATATCAATACAGAGTTAGTTCACAATGCACTCACAATACTATGCAAAAGTCTTAGGCAGATGTAAAAAAATGCTGTAAATGAAGAAAGCTTTCAGAAATAGAAGTGATAATAATTTATTTTTATCAATCAAAAGAACAACCGGAAACTCTGTAAATCTCTCTGTAAATCTTCCAATTCTTTATTGTCATGCCTCAGTGAGTAAAAAGGCAAGGTGTCTTACGCGTTTCGGCGGTGAGCCTCGATCACAGAGGCGTGACAATAAACAATTGGAAGATTTACAGAGTTGCCGGCTGTCCATTTGCTTGATATTGTATCCCATGGTGTTTGGAGAGATCATCGCAGCCTGTGCACCTGATGGACGTTTCCATTCATCTGATGTTTCCACTGTTCTGAGTGATGTGGTTTTTGTTTAATAGTTTATTTTTAATAATAATAATAATAAAAAATGGAAAGTAAATAAACAGAAGAGAAATCCAAATCAAATCAATATTTGGTGTGAGCACCCTTTGCCTTCAAAATAGCATAAATTCTTCTCGGTAGTCTTGCACAGTTTTTGAAGGAACTCTGCAGGTAGGTTGTTCCAGACATCTTGGAGAACTAGCCACAGATCTTTTGAGGATGTAGGATGCCATAAATCCTTCTGTCATTTCATGTAATCTCAGACAGAGTCCATGATGTTGAGATCGGGGCTCTGTGGGGTCAAAACATCACTTCCAGGACTCCTTGTTCTTCTTTACACTAAAGATAGTTCTTAAAGTAGAGTTCCACCCAAAAATCTGCTTGTCTGCCTCCTCCCCCCCACGCTGCCACATTTGGAACCTTTTGGGGGGGGGGGGGGGTACCTGGTTTTGACAGGTACCTGCTCCCACTTCTGGCTCAGTTCAACATAGTGAACTGAGCCAGAAGTTTGCCCCCTTTCCTTTCCCTGCAGCCTTCTTAGACACTTCACAGGTCCCAAAAGACTACGGCCCATTCACAAAGCACAGCATGCTTTGCACAAGCACAGTTGGAAACCGGCTGTGAAGCCACAAGGCTTCACTGCAGGTTGCCCTTACTCAGGATGGCGGCGCCAACACCCAATGGCCGACTTAGGACACTGCTGGATGCCCTGGACAGGTAAGTGCCCTAATATTAAAAACGTACATTTTTTCTGGAGGGAGGAGCCTGGAGCTCCTCTTTAACCACTTAAGCCCCGGAGGATTTGGCTGCTAAAAGACCAGGGGGTATTTTGCGATTCGGGACTGCATGATTTAATGGACAATTGCGCGGTCGTGCGACGCTGTACCTAAACGAATTTGACGTCCTTTTTTTCCCACAAACAGAGCTTTCTTTTGGTGGTATTTGATCACCTGTGCGATTTTTTGATCACGCGCTATAAACAAAAAAAGAGCGTCAATTTTGCAAAAATAACAATATTTTTCACATTTTTTTATATGAAATTCCCCCCAAAAAAAGTAAAAATCAAAATGTTTTAACATTTTCGGCCAATTTGTTTTATGCTACATATGTTTGGTAAAAAAAAATCGCAAAAAGCGTATTTTGATTGATTTGCGCAAAAGTTATTGCGTTTACTAACAAAGGGAAAGATTTTTGTCATTTTTGTTGTTTTTTTTTTTAACGCGTAATGGCGGCGATCTGCGATTTTTTTGTGGTACTGCGACATTGGGGCGGACCGATCAGACCCTTGAGTGACATTTTTGACACTTTTGGGGTTACCAGTGACATTTCTACAGTAATCAGTGCTATATATATGCACTGTTACTGTAAAAATACATTGGCAGTGAAGGGGTTAACTTTATTTGAGAGGGAGGGGCTGTGTGTGTCCCTAGGGGCGTGATTCTAACTGTGATTGGCTGTGGCTTGAGCTGTAGTTACACTGATCAACGGTCCTACATAGTAGAACCGTATGATCAGTGTTTCTACACAGGGGAGAATGACAGGCAGCTTGTTTACAGAAGCTGCCTGCCTTTCTCCCTCTCCCCCGACGATCGCAGAGTGAGCGGCGGACATCGGGTCCGCCGGTCACACGCCCGGGGGGGTCCGTGACCGCGCGGGAGCGCGCTGCCGGAGGCGCGGGAGCGCGCTGCCGGAGGCGCGGGAGCGCGCTGCCGGAGGCGCGGGAGCGCGCCGCCGGAGGTGCGCGCTCGCTCCCCAGAGCCTCACAGGCTAGTGACGTAAATATACGTCACTTTGCCTGTGAGGGGCTGACTGCCGCAGTAAATATACTGTGGACGGTCGGCAAGTGGTTAATGGCAATGGCTGTATGTTTTGGGTAGTTGTCCTAATGCAGAATACATTTGAGGCCAATCACACCCCTCTCTGATGATATGACATGATTCATAGATATCTGCCTGTATTTCTCAGGATTGAGGACACCACTGATCCTGACCAATTCTCCCAATCCATTTGCAGAAATGCAGCCCCTGACTTGCAAGGAACCTGCACTGTGCTTCACTGTAGCCTGCAAACACTCATTATTGTACTGCTTTCCAGCCCTTCGGTGACCAATCTGCCTCCTGCTACAGCCAAATATTTCATATTTGGACTCATCAGTCCAGAGCACCTGCTGTCATTTTTCTGCACCCCAGTTCCAATGTTTTCAGAACATGTACACAAGGCTAGGCGACTCAACCGTCCATGAAAAGGGCAGCAAGGAGCAATAACCTGCTATAAAGCCATGATGAGAAGGCTCCATGGCTCCACACCTTAAAGGGGTCTACAGCCAGGGCTACAATCTCTTAATAAATACATATGGACAATATTATTAGTATTATTATTATTATTATTAATAATAATAAACACTAATGTAAAATAATATGTTTTATAATTTTTCATAATTTAAACAGTTCTGAAAAACAGGCATTCATTGCAAATTACAAGTCAATCCTCAACTGAAGTCATTCAAAACCCCAAGCCAACACTTCCTATCCGTTAAGTGTTTCAAAACTGATGTAAAAGCTTATGTTCACAAGTTCATAAATTGGTATTATTTTTCATTGTCAATTAAGCCAAGAGATTTTATTAGGTTCTCTACAATAATACAAGTGGTATACAAGTCCCAGATTAGTACTCCACTCATTGTAAACATAAATAGGAAACACAATAAATTTCCGGCGGCTTACATTACAAGTTATTTGTGTAAACAGAATTTAGCTTGTCATTTCACTCTGTAAAATAATATTCAAAAACCCAAAATGGGATTTTATTTCAAGAAGTTAAAAGGGATCATTTTTCAAACTAAGCCGGATGTTGGGAAAGTTTCCCCGAGACATAATTTAAGTTTGACAGGAAAATATTACAGTTTTTTTTCCCCTTTGCTTTACAAATATTTCAGCTGTCTCTGGCTGTAATATACGGCAACTCAATATTTAAATAAAAAGAAACATTATTAAATCACAAGCAGAACAAACTCCATCAAGGTGCTTATAAATCTCTAAATATTGTGATGTATATCCTTAATTTGTTTTTTGTTTTCGTAGACGTATAATGTTACAAAAAAAAAATGTGATGAGGCATTAATGTGCCCCAGTTCCATGTTAATGCTTTTTGGGAGTATGGAGAGACTTCGAGTGCTTGTTCCAATGTGCCAAAGGCATTTCTCTTGTCTAAGTAGGAAGACGCATACCAATGAGGAGATATTAGTGATTATAAAACTATTAAAAATACAATGTTAGGTCAACAAAGAAACTTTTATTCCACTTCCTCTAAGGTTCTTAAAATTAAGCTATTAAAAATTGAGAGCGCGAGGAAAAAAAAAATATACGTTCAACGGGCTTAAAAAACACAGAAAATGACCAAAGTTGCATGGATTTGCATACCAGACAGCCCAATCTGTTCGAAGGATTTACTGTTGTTTCTCTTTTTTGCACATTATAATTCGAAAAGGGATGAATTACATGTCAAAACGACATTCTATTTAGTGTAAAGGGATTTAGAGGATTAGGGAAAAGTACTTTGTTTTATGTTTTGTCATGCTTTTTGAATATGTATACAAAAGTTGGCATTGTTTCATGTATTTTTTTTCTCTGAAAAATAATGCAGCATTTATATTGTGGGTATTATGTATGTAAACAGAATACTTGGTTGAACTTCTACATTGGGAATTTAAATTGAAGCAATATATCACACAGAACCGGCAGGTAGTGTGTGAGTCAGCACTCACTGATAGCTATAAGGACCATAAGGGATCAATAATAGGGGGAACAAACAAACAAAAAAAAAAAAAACAAACGAAAAGATAAAAAATTAATTAGGTAAAATTTGGTTCATACAGTTTATACTGTGTTTCCCCGAAAGTAAGCCCTACCCCGAAAATAAGACCTAGTCTGAATATCAGGGAGGGCTGCAATATAAGCCCTACCCCAAAAATAAGTCCTAGTCTGATTATTGGGGAGATGTGTTGAGTCCAAACTGAAAAAAGACCGCTCCAGGCGAGGTAATGTCAGGTGCTGGTTGGATCCATAATCCAGAAACTGTTAGATCAAAAAGAAGATGACCGCACTCCGAAATGAAATCAAACAGGAGTATATTTATTCCACATCAAAAATAGGCATCAAACTGCAATCTGTGAGACATAGGACAAGAAAGGTAGACGCGTTTCATGACTGGGAATGTCGCTTACTCATTACCAAGATGATCTTGGTAATGATTCTTCTACCAAGAATCATCTTGGTAATGAGTAAGCGACATTCTCAGTCGTGAAACGCGTCTACCTTTCTTGTCCTATGTCTCACAGTTTGCAGTTTGATGCCTATTTTTGATGTGGAATAAATCTACTCCTGTTTGATTTCATTTCGGAGTGCGGTCATCTTCCTTTTGATCTAAATGATTATCGGGGAGGGCTGCAATATAAGCCCTACCCCGAAAATAAGCCCTAGTCTGATTATCGGGGAGGGCTGTAATATAAGACCTACCCTGAAAATAAGGCCTAGTCTGATTATCGGGGAGGGCTGCAATATAAGCCCTACCCCGAAAATAAGACCTAGTCTTATTATCGGGGAGGGCTGCAATATAAGCCCTACCCTGAAAATAAGCCCTAGTCTGATTATCGGGGAGGACTGCAATATAAGCCCTACCCCGAAAATAAGACCTAGTCTTATTACCGGGGAGGGCTGCAATATAAGCCCTACCCCGAAAATAAGCCCTAGTTGAAATCCTTGTAAAATCATGTAATCTGTGCTGTAAAGTATTATATAATGTCCAGTCCTCCACCTCCCCGCTGTATGTAACATGATAATACCTAATTTATAGCGCCGCTGGGCGCTTGTGTGACCCCCCAAAGCTCTCCCCCCCCTGGCTGATGTCAATGGCCCCTCCCTCTGCAGTGCTCGGAGCAGGGCTGACGTCAGTGGGGATCCGGCACTGGCGGCAGTGCTTGGAGCGGGGAAGAAGAGCTCCGGCGGGGTCATGTGAGCGCCCAGCGGCACTGTAAATAAGGTATTTTCTATAACATTACATAAAGACACACACTGGACATTATATAATCGATTTACAGGGCAGATTATATGATTTTACAAGGACTTTACCTAGAGTTTATTTCGGAGATATCAAGCATGTTGACTCCTTTGCTGACAGGGAGGGAGAGGGGGAGAGAAGACAGGGGACAAATAAGACATCCCCCATAAATAAGCCCTAATGCATTTTTTGTACCTAAAATTAATATAAGACCCTTGCTTATATTCGAGAAAACATGGTAGTTGTAAGGAAAGAAGTCCGCAGGATGGATGGATCCACAGGTGGATGGGGATGGCATAGTCACCGGCAGCTCCTCAGCAGAAAATGGGAATTCCCTCAGACACAAACAAAAATAAACAAAAACTTACATAAAAGGTTTTTTGCCTGAAGAAGGAGCCAGTGCCTCAGAAACGCATTGCGGTCTGCTCCATCCTGATTTGGTTTCTTGCTAGCTCTGTGAGAGCGGGTGTAAAAGCTGGAGATGCCACCAGTTATACACCTCCATACGGCGGGTCCGAGCTTATCCCCACAGTGGTCTTCTCATCCCTCGTGTCGTGACACCAGGCTGTTTGATTGGTGACCCACATCCACCCTATGTCCAGCCTGCAAGATACTTTTATGTAAGTGTATCTGAATAAAGTGTTACTTGATTTTACTATCACACTGACCCAGGCGCCCTCTTTCTGCTGTTGTTTTTTTTGTTTTTTTTTTTAAAGAGCTTCAGCCCCCCCCCCCCCCCAAAAAAAAAAAATAAATTAAAGTCAGCAGCTGCAAATACTGTAGCTGCTGGTGTTTAATATAGAAATACTTACCTGCTCAGGGGTCCAGCGCTGTCCTCACCCAGGCCCTTTCTCCAATGGACTTTGGGTCCCCAGGCGCAGGCATCTTAACTAAGGGAAACTGGCTGCAAAGCCTTGTGGCTTCACACTGTGCATGCGTGAGTTGCGCTGTGCTTTGTGAATGGTCCGGTAGTCTTATGAGGAATGTGATGTGTCCAAAAAAGCTGCAGCGAAGGGGGGGGGGGGGAGAACTTCCATTCGGATTGCTGTGGCAAACCAGGCTGAAGTAGGAGTGGGTACCTGTCAAAACCAGATGCCTGCTCTCCCCCCAAAAAAGTAAGTGCCAAGGCAAACAAGTGGAGCTTCCGCTTTTGGCTTAAGTTCTGCTTTTACTTCAGGGCGCACAAAAAATGTATTGACCTTTTTTTGTTAAAGAAGCGGAGTATTACATGTGTGGCGAGATGTAGCACAATTATCTTTTACATATGTAGCCACACCCAGGGCATATGTTTACATATAAAAAATAAAAAAATATATAAGTTGCGCTATATGCAAAAATTAAACATAAATGTGAAAATAGCATAGACTAAAAATATTTTTGACATGAAAACATGATTAGTAACATTACAAAACGATTTTCAGAGAGAGAGTTGCAACCTCACTCCGCCCATCAAATAAACAACTTGTCCTTCTATTCCTTACAGCCAATGCACATTACCTACACACGTCCTCAGGAGCATACACTGGAGTGCCACCCTTCGAAAGACTGCCAAGCTGGATTAATGGTTGGAGGTATACAAAGGAGAGTCCTTATATTCCTTTGGAGATAAAGACCATGGTTGGGTTTTAACCCTAAGCGCTGTGGACCCATTGAGGTCTATATTTCTGGTAAGCAGGTCATCCTGTCTTGGTGGTGGACATCATAATTGGTGGTGGAAGATTTTTCATGGGGAAATCCCATGGGGAAATGTGTAAATCACATGGTTGGAGATATACATATTTACATTCTGTTGGACTTCCACAGGTGTTCACATTAATCATGTTAATGGATCACTTTTTTATTTTATAATGTTACTAATTATGTTTTCATGTCAAAAATATTTTTAGTCTATGCTTTTTTTGCATTTATGTTTAATTTTTGCATATAGCGCAACTTAGATTTTTTTTTATATTGTTATTGTTGTATATCTCACTTTTGAGTTGCTGCTCTAATTGTACACTATAGCGCAATTTTGTTTTTCCTGTATTATATATTTACATATGTATGTGCATGTTGGTGGGGGTAAGAGGCTGTGATTTATTTTTTAATTTTGTTCATTTGCTGCTTTAATTTTCCAAACTGTTTTTTTTTAACTTCTACTTATGTGATAGCATATAGCATATTGCTGATGAAGTGGTGATGAAGCTGCTAGGAAGTGATAGCGTTAAATTTAAAAGTAATGTAATAAAGAGAGTATCTGCAAATGAAAGTTTTCTGAGCTCTCTCTGCTCTACCCAGTGACACCTGCTAGACCTGTCAGGGGCCCGTAGGTGGGACAGTGTAGCTGGCATGTTCTATCCACATTGGAAGTAATTGGGTGGCTTTACAGCACCCTGAATCACTTCCAGTTGACAGTCGGCATTAGAAATACACACACTCCAGACTCCTGTAGCACACCTTATGTTGGTGGCAGTGAAAGGCTAAAAGAGTAAATATATTTGTTATCAGCTGTATTATTTAATGTTTTGCTCTGTTTTATTTGTATGTTTTTTATTAAGTTTAAAATCGAAATATTGTTTTTTTAGAAAGAAAAAAATAATTTATTGCAGGGTGCCTTCTGATGTTTGATTAAAACAGCAAATGTTATCTCCTTCCAGGTGTGTGTGTGTGTGTGTGTGCGTGCGTGCGTGCGTGCGTGCGTGCGTGCGTGCGTGCGTGCGTGCGTGCGTGCGTGCGTGTGTGTGTGTGGTTTTTTTCTCTAATGCAAATTTTTCTTTGCAAAGTAAATTTTCACCACATTCACTAAGCTTAGGGAGGATGCCCATGCAAAGACAGAAGACTATTTGCCTTTAGTAAATCAACCCGTCTTCCTCTTATATTTTTGAATGCAAAACTAAAAAACATTTATTACACGGTGTGACATCATCTCCTTTTAAGCTAAAAAGAAAAAAGGCGTGGGTAAAAGGGGGATGAGTCACTGCTTTGACTTAGCGCCGGTTCACATTGCAGCAACGCTACTTCGCACCGCGACCTCCGAGGTCTCGGTGCGAGCAGCGCGCCGCGACCTCGGAGCGGCCGTCACGGACTTCATCATAACATTGAAGTCTATGGCGGTCGTCTCCGGGTCGCCCCAAAGAAGCTCCGGACCCTTTTTCTAGGTCGGAGCAACTTGTGTCGCTCCTATTAGAACGGGTCCGCAGCTTCCCTATGGGAGGCGACCTGCGGCGACCTGTGAGGCGACCAGGTCGCCTCACAGGTCGCCCTAGTGTGAACCAGCACTCATTCACTTGTTTGTGTAAATTTCAGCTTAAGATACTGAGCTCTGTAAACATCGGACCAACAAAGGAGCTAAGGAGAGCTTGGAAAACATGTACAAATGGGCCAAGAGCTCCACCCTGTGGCTAGATATGGGAAAGGAAAATATTAATAAACAAAACTTCATATTTACTATATTAAACATTTTTAAAATTATTTTTGTCCTATCTATGATAAATAGAGAACACATATAAACCACAATACATAATCACTAACAGCCCTTTCTGTGTCTAAAGGTTTCTGTTGCTATATGATGACTGTGGCATGGTACCTGCATCCATATGTAAAAAGTTCACACCTTCACTTTACATTCCTTGTTGTATAAATCTCACCTATTTTATTGCAGTTCCTCCATAAGGTTCCTGTCTATTTCTGTGAACTTTTGAGCGCAGTAAAATGGCTGTCTGGCTGAACCGCAGATGGAAGCTTGATAAGATGGGCTTGGATACTGTGTCAGTGGCTTGTTTCATCTGCCCCCATCTCTCCCTATCAGCAGTTTAGACTGGAAAACATTTCCCAATCTTTACAGATCTTTTTCAGCAGACTTTAAATTGCTTCAGTGCATGGTTAACAGCCTGCCACAGCAACAGTTTTATTGCAGCTTTCTGAAAGATTATAATTATTATGTCAGCTCTAACCTCCAGTCTAACTTTGTAAGCATGTGGCGGACGGTTTCATGTTGATTTTGCGGTTGTGATATTGAAAGTAATTGTCCTTGAAGTACACTTTTTTTTTCACGCTGTTGAGGCTGGAGTCTGTATGACTCGACTTTGGCTTTTATAGAGTGCTTTTAAAGTGTATTTTTAAAGTTTAGGAAAAACTTGCTAAAGTTTGACTTTCCTTTTTCTTTTACAGCTAATTTTTAAATGGGCTACAAAACATGGGAAAAATACACAAAATTAAAATTTCAATTTGTTTTCTTATAATTGGTTCATTAGGGGAGATTTACTAAAACTGGAGCACTCAGAATTTGGTGCAGCTGTGCATGGTATCCAATCAGCTTCTATCTTAGATCTCATTTACACTTTCTTCAGCTTCAACACATATTAAAGCGCCTAATGCTTCAACATGCTTTTATGAATTGTTTTTGATGCTTCTGTAAAGCTTCAGTGATGCTTCAGTGATGCACTTTTGAAGCCTTGTTGAAGCTTGACAGATGCCATTTTTCTGGCTCTGAGGAAGGGGGTTCGCCCCTGAAACGCGTCAGCCCAGCCATAGCAGCCCCATGCGACACACTGCATGCCATTCAGCTTTGCGTGGGACTTTGGCTACCTTGGAGATTTTATGTGCAATATTAATGTGTGTATTATCACACCTGCCTTGTGAGTATACTGTATACTTTTTAATATTTTAATAAATGCTTCCAGTGGTGATGCACTAGGTCGGTACGCCCCTTTTCTTTTTTCCCATTTTTTTCTGGATACCCTTGATCCTGAGGGGGCAGCAAGACCACAGGCTTCTTTCTATTTGTGTCTGAAGTATACCTTTTTCCTCTGTCATACTCAACTCGAGCGCAGGAGATTTGCTTTATTACCGAAGCTTGACAGATGCCATGTGAGTGTGGATATATCATACCTGCAATTTCACCAAAATAAAGCAAAGCTAAAGCTGAATTAAAGCCTCTCAAAAGCTGCAGGTGCTTTAAGTGAGCTGTCATGGACTTCTATAGAGGCTTTGAAGATGCTTTGAAGCACTAGTAAAGCAACATGGGGTAGAATTTTTGAAGAGAAGCTGGAGCAAAGCAAAAGCAATGTGTAAACAGGACTGTACGCTAACCATTGTATTTAGTGACAGGGGCTTTGACTGAGCTTTAAAAATATTGTGTCCGAAGCCGTTTTGAAGAAAGTGTAAATGAGCCCTTAAATTGGTTGTAAAGGTAAAGAAAAATATCTGCCAGCCTCTCAACTAATCGATCCTACACTGTGTAAATGTTTTTATAAAATGGTGTTTTAAAAATACCTTATCTCATATCTTTTATCGCCGGTCACGTGACCTCTGGCCACGCTCCTCCTTTATTCTAAGGGTGGCAGCGGGAGCGGCTGAGATCCCCCTCTGACATCCGCCAGGGAAGTAACATGAACACTGTGCTGGCCACTCAGCCCCTTCCGCTGTAGCCTTTAGATGAGGGAGGAGCACAGCTGGAGGATACGTGACCAGCCATAAAAGATATGAGATAAAATCTTTACAGGCATCATTTTATAAAAACATTTACACAGTGTAGTAGGATAGATTGATAAAACAGAGGGGCTGACAGTAATATTTCCTTACCTTTACTGCCAGCTACTTATAGTGACAGGAGGGGGGGGCGGAGCCAGCTCACACACACAGGAGCTAACAGGCAGGGAGGGAAGGTGTGGGTGGGGAGAGAGGGGAGCAGCAGATGACGGAGTCAGTAATCATGGATCAGCAGCCATGATTCCCACGGTGAGCATACACAGAGGGACACAGCAACAGGCAGTGCCATCTTAAGAGCATTAAAGGGCCCCGGGCAATGCAGTGCACTGAGGCCCTGCCTACACAATTACCCATGAGAATAATAATGCAAATTATTGATAAGGCGATATTAATTGGTACAGCAGTGCCAGGCTAATGACAGCTTCCAAGTTCGGTGGCTGGGTCCGGTTAACACACACCTGTTCCCGTGAAGGCATTCCTGCAGTTGTGGGCTCCCCCTCCATGGCCCAAGTGGCCTGATAGCAGCGCAGGGCCAACAGGCGCTTGCCACCTGCTAAGTTCAGCGGTGGGATGCACACGGGAATCAGGACTAATGCTTGGCTGGGTTGCTGGGCAGGTGGGGCCCCCGGGCAACTGCCCAGCGTGCCCATTCGGTAAGATGGCCCTAGCAACAGGCAGGATCAATCAGGTTTTTTACAGCTTAGAGAGGGGCAGATTAGACAGTACAAGAACTGTTCTGTCTAATCTGCTATGAGGGAACAGGATCTCGCTTTTTTTTTTTACAACCACTTTAAGATTGTTCAATTAAGCTTTGACAATAAAACCTGGAAGCTGATTCTATGCAGAGCTGCACCAGAAATTGCAAGCTCCAGTTTTAGTTAATCAACCACATTGTGTTTTTTTATGTTACTAATATTAATAATAGCAGTAATAATAATACAAATAATAATGCTTATAATACATACAGCAATCACATTTTTCAAAGTTGCATCCGGTCTTGGTTTCCTTGCAAATTTAGATGCCCATTCAAACAGCATTAATAGCTAGCAATGAGTGAACTGAATAGAGTTTATTTTGCAGAAGGTTTCAGGAACCCAGTGGGAGGTCTGCGAACCCCAAACATAGCTCTCCACCTAAATAAAATAAATATTAGCTGCGCTACCAATCCTCAAACACTTAAAATGTGTCACGGCATACTAAAAAGTATTTCTTCTTTTATCACAAGTTTTGCCAAATGTAACTAAATCCGTTCAAAATAAAGACAGTTCATCAAAGGTGAATAATTGTGCCTTTCACATCAAATAAATCTTCTAAACCACTTCTTCCCAACCACCACCATGCTCTCAGTGCCCTCACCTTAATAGCGTGATATACATGCATGTAAAATTACATCCAGCTTGCTTCTCTCCAGTCAATGTTTCATGCCAGGGTCCTCTATGTATCTGTTGTGGGACTAGGGTGGCACTAGGGTGCTCTTATCCATTTAGATGTTCCTTCAGGGTAATAAAGAAGTGATCCCTTTTTTAGAGCAGCTTACCCACGTGCTTTATGATATTTCCATACTATGTTGAAACAAAGAGGATGCCCCTATTGTGTAATATGTAAAGGAATACACGTTATTCTACTAACAAATGCTGCTTACATAAGTAAAATAACTGATAGCCTTCATAGGGATACCGGTCTTCCTGGTATGACATCATTTCTGGCCTACGATCCTTCAGGCTCCCCCACTCCAATCTAGTTTGGAGTGATGTCCTGATCAAGGGAGGTTCTGTAGTGTACCAAATACCTTCCTTTTCTTAATAATAGAGTTCACTGTGCTTTTAGGCATTTAAAAAAAGCCTTTGATATGTTTTGGCAGCCACCTCCTGACTTGTGGCTGTCCACAACTTTATCCTTCTTTTATCTTTTGACAATGCCTTGCCACTCATAGTGAATTGTTTGTGTCATTTGCAGTACCAGAGATTGAAATGCTCCAGGAAATCTTTTTTCATGCTGAGCTAATCAAAATGACCACAGCTGATCACAGTTGAAAGTCAAATGTTGCAATTTTGGCCACTTCACATAGTACAGGGTCAATGTATTTCCATTTGCTTTCACCACCTAACCTCCATATAATTGCCATGATAACATGCAGCAGGAAGGGGTGGAGCTTAAAGGTGCACATAGATTGGCGTATTTGGTATTTTTCATCACCTTATTTTATTGCTAAATTTTTTTAGCTCGAACTCCAAAGGTGCACTTTCATATGCCAGCCAAAAGCTTGATTTTAATTGTCCTCACTCAAACTGAAAAAAAAAATAAGTTCGGCTTTAGGTTTGCTTTAAAGTGGCCTCTAAAAAGTCTCCTTCCTTCCCTCCATAAGACTCTTTGACAACATGCATTCAACATTTGTGGGAAGGTCGGATGCCCGTGTTCCCCATCATTTACTGTGGCTATTTCCTCCAACCCTAGTGAGGTAGGAGTTAGAGAAAGGAACCACAGAGTACGGCAAGGGACACAGCCATTGGACACCCCCACAAGTGTCAAATTTGGAGTCTCAAGCTGGCCGGTTCAGCAGAGACCAGCTTAATTTCAATCAATGTGTGGGCATCCGTGCTTAATCAAAGTCAATTGTTTGATCAACATCTGGCAAAGGAACATGATGGAAGATTTTCTTCGATCAGTGGCTGCATCCAATCATGTCCAATTGAACACTGACTTTTTGCCTTCTTTCCTGCTTTTTCCTCTCTCTTTTTTTCTCCACCCCTTGCCCCCTGCCACATGCCCTTGGGTTCCCATGAACGGGCTTTTTTTCTAAACAATGGACTCTATTGTACAGAAAGACTCATAATCCCCACTTTTGGATGTGGAGCGATAGATAAGGGGTTTTGTTGGTCACTCCACGGACCTGGTAGGCTTTCACTACCAAATAATCTACGAGCACATTTACAGGTGATAACCTATACATTTCCCCTTTTTTATTTTATTAATATTTGACCTCATGTCACTGATTTTGTCCTCCTTGGTACTCAGGATGGGTATAATTCATAACTATATTACTTAATGTTTGATTGGCTCAGTATATAATACAATATATGTCATGTTTGTGATAAATTACTTAATGATTGTTTATTTATATGAAGGTGGCACGCTGTACGCGGGTGTGTGCAAAATGAGTGGTCAAGATAGATAGATAGATAGATAGATAGATAGATAGATAGATAGATAGATAGATAGATAGATAGATAGATAGATAGATAGATAGATACTGCACTAAATTATAATATTATCCATATTGAACCCATGTTATGTTATAACAATCTTGAAGTGCTAATCATGCGCAAAAAAAATCTTTGTATCATAAATTAAACTAGACATAAACAAAAAGTTGCAAAATAGCAATAATCCAACATTCAAGTGTTGTGGTTCTGCTTCAAACATGTATCAAAAACAAAAATAAAATAATCTTAAACTCGTTAGTGTGTCACAAAAGACGTCTCAAACAGCACAATCATCTGCAAATCTCTAGAAGATCTTCTCTGCACTCGTCCACTGATCTCAAGCGATATCTCCAAAGAGGTGATACTCAATATAGTAAAGAAAGCTCAGCATAGCATAAAACCCTTTTTAAACATATCTCCAATTTATAAAAAAAAAATGATACACACATTTGAAAGTGTCTTCACTGACAGAGGTTTACAAGCATAAAATCATATGTGGGTCAACTCCGAATCTTCCGAGCAAACACCTGATCTAGCGTGATGACAACAACCTCCATACACCCGCTCTTGTTTATTTATGTACATTAATACAGCATTATATAGTAAGATCTGAGGCCCTGGTGAAATGGGAATGGCCACGAAATGCATCGGTCTAATAAACAGATCTCAAGTCCAGAAAAGGAACTACCTCGGATGGCTAATCTATGTATTTGGTTTTACCTAATGTAATATCTGCTATATGTCCAATAAAATGTCAAAAACTTTTTACAGGTGCATCTCATAAAATTAGAATATCAAGAAAAAGTTAAATTATTTCAGTAATTCAATTCAAAAAGTTAAACTCATATACTTGATATAGATGTGTTACACACAGAATGATAGATTTCAAGCATTTCTTTTTTTTTTATTCTGATGATTATGGCTTAAAGCTAGTAAAAAACCCCAAATGTAGTATCTCAGAAAATGAGAATATTACATGAGTCCAATAAAAAGAAGTATTTTGTAATACAGAAATGTTGGCTTACTGAAAAGTATGTCCTTGAGAACCTGTGGGGTAACGTCAAGAGGGAGATGAGAGACACCAGACCCAACAATGTAGACGAGCGGAAGGCCACTATCAAAGCTACCTGGGCTTCCATAACCCCTTAGCAGTGACACAGGCTGGTTGCCTCCATGCCATGCTGTATTGATGCAGTAATTCATGCAAAAAGAGCCCCGACCACGTACTGTACATGGACATGCTTTTCTGTAAGCCAACATTTCTGTATTAAAAAAAATATTTTATTGGTCTTATATATATTATTCTAATTTTCTGAGATACTGAAATTTGGGTTGTCACTAGCTGTAAGCCATAATCATCAAAATTAGAAGAAAGAAATGCTTGAAATATATCACTCTGTGTGTAACACATCTATATAAAATATATGAGTTTCCCTTTTTGAATTGGCCTACTGAAATAAATTAACTTTTTTGATGATATTCTAATTTTATGAGATGTACCTGTATATATAAACAGTTTGTTTGTCTATATTTCACCCAAGGAGGTACATACAAAGTCCCATACACTTTATACCTTTACCTATGTCCTGCAGATGTAGCAGTAAGAGGTTTGAGACAAAACACTGACGGGGTACTTACAATGGTCAGTCTGATATTTTTTTATGTTAAACCTCTATCCCAAAAGTTAAATAAAAACTGTTGCTATACTTGCTTAAAAGGTAGTTTTAGTGGAATTCAGCTTCAATTTGTTGAAATGACAATACGCGCTTCTAGAATTAAAGTAGCAGCTAGCATAAAACCCCTGGTAAGAAAAATTTGATGTAAACACAAATGCAGCGCTGATTTAAATATAAAAGTCTCTAAAAAAAGCTGGATCTTCCACCCGGGTGTTCAAGCCAAAAATTTGTGAATATAATCCTCCACCATCACCAAACACACTGACTCTTACCACAATGGGTGGACTATTGCTCTCACAACAGTCAGACTATGCAGTGGGTGATTTAAAAGGATCACTCAGCCTTAGACTCCAGGTTGATTCTATATCCAGATCCCTCAAAGATATCTAGGATAAGGTTCATAAGGTTCATACATATCATGTAAAGAGTCAAAGAGAAAAACCCATAGGGTCCATGTACACGGGACGTTGTTAAAAGTCCCTTTGAATGCTGGAATTTTTAGGACGTTTGAAAAGTCCGTTCGGTCGCGTTTGTACCCGCATTTAGCAGGCGTTTGCGTTTAGAACCGTTCCTAGAGGTCAAAAAAATGATTCCCCTTTAAAATGGAAAAACGCGGCCACGTTTGGACGCGTTCAGTCGCGTTTTTGCGTTAGAAAAGCCGGGAAACACACGTTCGAACGCAAATAATTGCGTTCTAAAAAAAGTCCCTGAACACAACTGCCCGCAAACGACTGCAAACGACCTGGTGTACATGGACAGATAAGATAAAATGTAGATGGGTTCAGGGGCTTCTAAAAAAAATGCCCAACTGCTCCTAAACGGCCATTTCCAGCGTCCCGTGTACATGGAGCCATAGTGTAATAGATTTTTAATCCATATTTAATAGATACAATTACACTCACCACATACTGGTGTAACACACGCCTGTACGATAAATAAATTGCTTCCTGTTTCTATTCAAAAAGAAGGCCGACCTACGGACGTGACAACATGTACGCAGAGCTAGCTCCTCTCAATGCGTTTCGTCATATAGACGTCATCTGCGTGTGTACTGTGTCTTATTTATATTAACAGGACCAGAACTCCCTCCTTAACCCAGGGCAAGTGAAACCAATAACAACCGATCACTACCAAGCTTGGAAGTGTTTCAACACCACTATATGCGTTCCAAAGGTATAAACAATTGGAACCAGCCCAATGCCAAACCTGGAAGCAAAATCAGAAGCAGAATGTGATTTCAAAGGTCAATGAAATACAGCAAGAGCAAGATCCCAAATAAACAATATACAATCAATACAAAACGTCACAAGACGAGCAAAATAAATGTATATGATTAAAGGCAAAATCATAAAAAATTAGTAAATACTTCAATTTGTTAGTGCATCTAAATCTACTAGAACATCTAACACTCCCAATTCCCCAGATAAACAATGCTGCTGTCCAAAAGTGTCTCTGTTGCTCCTTCACCCAGAGTAGGGGCATTCTAATACAAGAGGTTTACTACTTGCCAGGCAACAGGTGAAATCTGAAGGAAAGGCTTAAAAAAAAACGAATGCAGCCACCGCATTTAAGGATTAGTAAACTGCAAAATATTATATTTTTGGCTTTGGGTTTAAGAACTGATTTATATTAGAGTAAATTTAACATTTAAAATGTTTATGGATTTTAAGTAAAAAATTTAAATAAAATTGAATTAAGAAAATTAACAGTGTATGGCCAGCTTTATGGAGGCTGCAGTACCGGAACAGAGGAAAGGTCATTATATTACCTCTTTTATTAGAGGGACCTGGAATTTCTTAGACCTGAAATGGTCACTGTAAATCATTTGAAACAATAAAATAAGTTATATTCCTTTTTTACTTCTATAAATCATATTAGATATTTTGCAAAGAACATATTTTTTAAGTAAAGCCTAAATATGCACACTTCAAGATTTAGCTGCTACTGGCAGCAACAAGCCATCGCTACGTGGTAGGATGCTGAGTAGATTTAATCTGTCTCAGCCTCCATAATGCAATGTAATTATAATACATGATTACAACTTATTATAATCAATCAGCATAGTCTTAAGTATAATTTATTTTCTAGCAGATGTGGATGCATTAAATCATACCGTAAAATGGACTTTCTTTCCAAAAAGAGGAATTACTGTATTACAATAAAACCATACACCGATACAGTAAACCGCTTAATGCCTTAGAATGCATTGTAAATTACAGCAATTACCCAATGATCTATGAACCCTGGCTTTGTTTTTGCTTTGAGGCCAGAATTCAATTATTAAGTAAATAACTACTGTAATTCGCATGATCTTACCTGTCCTTCTGGACCATTACTGATCCCTTATTAAAGAAGACGCCACTCAAAACTTATATTTCTGGCTTGCTTGGCTGCTCACAAGCTAAATTGCATGCTGTCTTCTTGTGATTCTTGTGGATATCAGTGGTGTGATTTCTCCACTATAGTCCTTCATAGTCATTAGACAGCCAATTAATGGTGTCACCAGCTTCCTTTGGATATTTATAATGTTGAAAAAGCAAATAGTTGAAGATCAACTGAATCTGCAGTTCAAACCCTAGGCGCCGACTGCATGCAAATATGCGGCCTCTTGGCAGCCAGACCTTGGCACCGATGGGCCGCATATTTACGTGCACTAGGGCCAATAGAGCTGTGCCGAGAGTGCCCCTTGCGCGCTCCTGGTACAGTGACCGGGGGATCACAAAAAGCCCGCTTTCACTTCTTTTGATCGGGAGTTTTCTTATCATGTGACCATCGTGACAGTCAATCATGGTGGTCACAAGTCCCACCCCGCCTCCCAGAATACTAAACCCCTTAAAGAGTCGGTAGGAGCCAGCGCCCAGGTGTTAAATTAGCTAAATACATTCCAGGTGCATCAATACAAAAGATGTGCAAAGGCTTTAAGTTAGTTTTCTGCAGAAAACAGTCACAGCCTGAGCAAGAAAACCTGTTCCCTGCCAGCATGCTGTATAGAGGAGACCCATGCTCTTTGTATAGAAGCAGTGGTCTCTCTGCAGATGTCTGACATGCCCACTGATAATTCAAAGTCAATTATCTCCAGTCAGCAGAGAGCATGAGCTTTGCTATTTGCATGGCTACAGGTCGGAGTAGTGTGTGGACCTGTGCTGCAAGACCACTGCTTCCACACAAAGAGCTTTGTCCTAAAAGTTGACCAACTCCTGCCAATCAATGCAGCTTTCTGGGATGATGCAATGATGCTGCACTGCTTCTGAATGCAGAGCAGAGTTGCCTCTCTCATGTAGACTGCATGTACATATGTACAGTCGGATGAAAAGGTGTTACGGGGTTTGGCTATCAGCATCGTCACTGCTGATTTACAAGCCTGTAGATTAAGAATCAGCACTTGCCCACATCTAATTCTGCCCACCTAATGCAGCTTCTTGGGATGGAGTGGCAACTAGATGTGCAATTTGTTTTGTTACGAATCCAAACTTGGACAAAATTCTCATTATTCAGAGATTTCCAAATCACAATAGTAACAAATTTCTACCAATACAAAATAAATTAAAATGAAACAAAATAACATAATAAAATAACGCATTTGAAAAATTAAAAAATGAATCTGAATTAGAAAAATGAATTTGAATTTGAAAACGAATTTGAATTAAAAATGGAAACATTTTTCAATAAATACAGTAAGGTATAAAAGTGAAATAAGATAAGAATAGAAAAAATAGAATATAATAGAAGAGAATTGAACAAATATAGCCAGACACACCTGGTCCTGTCCATTGCTCTCTGGATTGACAGCACTTTCTCTGTAGCCAAAACCCTCCCACTGTGAGCTGCGGTGTCTGGAAAGGGGAGCGTGTGAGATACAAATAAGGGCAGATTTGGCTCACTCTGTAATAGTGAAGGAGGAGTTTTCTTAATTTATGAGTCTTGTGCAGCATTTGGCAACTAGATTTCGGACTTTTTTTAAATCGTTATAAATAGGATCCCTAATTTACTGAGATCTGGATCTCACCCTAAGGAGGAGAGTTTTTGCTACTGTGATTTAAATATTTTTTTATTTTTTTGGTGGAGGATGCGGGCAACAAGTGATTTAAATGTTTTCACTTGACATGCACATTTGGAGGTTTTGTGTTTTTTAGATGTATATATGTTATGTGTAACATTCAATTATGTTTTAATATCTATTTTTCAGCTATTGCAGTCAAATTAAGAGGCTGAGTGGTTCTATTTTGTCTCTATGTTCATTTGGTTGTAAGGTATCTAGTTGCTAGATCCCAATTCCGACACACTTACATCTTTGGATTTTGTGACACATGTTTGTGTGTTTTTAGCTGTGTGGGCAAAGGCCTAGTTCACATGACTGCTTATATAGTACATAAAACTGGCAGTTTTCCTAATTTGATGAGGATGAAAGTCATTCATGTTGACTCCCTGCCTTATCTCTTTCGTACTAAGTATTCAGCGCAGGTATTATGTGAACATGAAGTTATGAATTATTGCCCATGTGCTTAGGGTATGTGCTTAAGGTTATGGGAATTTAATGTAAAGAAATTCAACAGGTCACATGACATAACAGGGTAAAATGCATCACAAAAGGCATGAGCCTACAGCACATTCCCCAAACTGAGACAAGACCCATATGGAGATCATTCTAGACAGGCATCCTTTCCAAGCAGAAGGCCAGAAAGGACAAAAGACTTTTGAAAAGGTGACTCAAATATTTACCATCTCAAAAGCCAAACCTCTGAACAAGAGCTTCACAGATAGGTTGGGTCAGATATATAGTCATAAATCAGTAATTACTGGAACTCACAATAACAGGCAGAAGCAATCAACCAACTGAGCTTAGGGAGGACCTGCAGAGCCCAGAAAAATCTAAACAAGTGCTCAGGCTCACCATAGCCTAGCAACAGCATATGCTAAATTAATTTACAGCCTATTCAGACTGGCGCGATCCGACTACGAGGGGGCGACCTGTGAAGTCGCGGTGCACAGCGTGCACCGCGACTTCGGCGCGACTTGCAGGGACTTCACATAATCGAAGTCTATGCAAGTTGCTCCCAGGTTGCCCCAAAGTAGTACAGGACCCTTTTTCTAAGTCGGAGCGACTTGTGTGGCTCCTATTAGAACGGGTCCTGTGCTAATCAAAGGCGACAAGTCGCCTGACAAGTCGCGCTAGTCTGAATGGGGTCTTAGGAACATAACAGCATGGGACACACAATCTCTAGATTTTATCACAAACATATATTTTATATAAACAATATAAAAATATTGTTTATATCATTTTGATTATAATTCTTCATTAGTATATTTAACCTTTTATCAGTAATAATTTAAGTGTTAGTAGCTAGAAAAGGATAGAAACAAATATCAACTTCGACAAGAAAGCAACTCAATATTCCTTCGGTAAAAACCCTGAAATTCCTAAAATAGTTTCTTTTTTGCTGTAAACAAACTACCCAACAACTGGAAAATCATTAGTGACAGAGTTTACAATAATACTGATGTGCAAGCACAATAAATCATCCTGTTGGCAAATAGACATATTGCATTATGAAATGGCCTTTGCAGGTACATTATTTCATATCTAATATAGCACAGTGCTCTTCTGTAAAACATTATAAATCATGTAATAGAACTCTAATCTTATGACCCATTCTCTGAACATTAATGTGTTCACAGCCATCTACTCCACAGCTGCCCACGACCACCTTTTTTTTAACACCACAAAGAGATCCATATCCTTAAACCACAGGGTTGAAAGAAAAGTGTATTAATGTGAAACGGACCAATACTATATTCGTACAACCAAATCAAGCAGTATTGTGAACACAAGATGTTAACCACTTCAATACCAGGCACTTTCACCCCCTTCCTGCTCAGGCCAATTTTCAGCTTTCAGAGCTGTCACACTTTAAATGACATTTGCGCGGTCACTAACATTTTTATCTTTTTTTTTTTTTTTTTTTTAGACAGATAGAGCTCTCTTTTTGTGGCAATTAATCACCACTGAGTTTTTTATTTTATGCTAAACAAATGAAAAAAAAGTTAGAATTTTTTTTTAAAAAAAGGTTTTCTTCATTTCGTTTATAACATTTTGTAAAATAAGTAATTTTTCTCCTTCACTGATGTGCGCTGTTGAGGCTGCACTGACAGACACTGATAGGCTGCACTGATGGGCACTGATGAGGCGGCACTGATGAGGTGGCATCGATGGGCACTGATAAAGAGGCACTAATATGCAGCACTGATAGGCGGCACTGATATTGCAGCACTGATGGGCACTGATAGGCGGCACTGGTGGGCGCTGATATGCTGCATTGATGGCCACTGATAGGCAGCACTGGTGAGTACTGATTTGCTGCACTGATGGGCAGCCTTTATGGGCACTAATTGGCGGCACTGATGTGCACTGATAGGTGGCACTAAAAGACAACACTGATGTGGAGGCACTTACAGGCACCACTGATGGGCACTGAAATGCAGCACTGATTGGCATCACTGATGGGCACTGGTTGGAATCACTGGTGGGCATCACTAGTGGGCACTGGCAGGCATAGCTGATGGGGCAGCACTGATATTCATTGCACTGATTATCAATGCAGATCCCCCTGTGAGGAAAGATGCTCATCAGCTCTCCTCTACTCACGTTCTGTCAGCATGAGTAGAGGAATGCTGGTAATCGGCACTTCCTATTTCCACTGATCAGCTGTGATTGGACACAGCTGATCACAAGGAAAAGAGCCTACATCCTATGCTCTTTATGGTGATCAGAGATGGGGTGTGTCTGAGCGACACACCACACCACCAATCGCCGCTCTGCTGGCCCTCGGGGACGCGCACGTGCGGCTTGTTCTGAAGGACATGGAAAGATGTCCAGTCAGAACAATTAAACCACCGCCTAGCCATCATTTTGTTATAGGCCAGGCGGAAAGTGGTTAAACCCGATCAGTAAAATCTCATATATGATAAGATTTGTGTTAACACCACATCAAAAATTAATTTCAATATGATTACCTTGTTAGTTTTCTTTAAAATAATACCCATCATGCCATGTAGGTCTTCGTTCAGGCACATAGGTTGACAACACTCTGTTCTTGTCTCCTGATTAAGCTTGTGCATTAGCTGTTAAATGGGCTTCCGATGGTGACTACAATAGGCTATTGCAACACACATTATGTAGGCAGGGTCTGCTGCTGTCACTATACTCACAAATAGATAAGAGTCTAGACAGTATATTGCTCTAGACCCAGCTGGGAGCACATACAGAAAAGTGTCTTCTTAGGAGGTTGCTGGGTAAAGGAGACCTGGAGCAGTAATTTCGGGACCAATTAAATAAGTTAGAAAGTTGAGATTTAAAAGAAGAAGGCTAAACATCTAACATAAGTGTGGATTTCCTCTGCTGGAATGTAAAAAAAAACAGGGTTCAATATCCCTTTATATCACTAAAGAGTCCCATGCCTGTTGTGTGAACAAATGCCAAGGCCAAAATTCTGGTATCACCACCCCCCTAGTTTATTAGAATACAGAAAGTGTGTAATCCAGAGAAAGGGATCAGAAGGTTCAGCTTACAGCAGTGCCTTGTCTATTACACCAGGACCAAGGAAGAGGGTGGGCATCTTCCTTACGATTACAGAGATGAGTTCAGACCTGGTTAGGTATTAAATCCATGGCCAAACTGTCTACCACAAATAAATAAGGAAAACAACCTTGAGGACTTTGTGCTTTAAACTAAGAATAAACCCTTTGATTTTTATTTTTTGTATTGGAAAGGAAGCAATGACTAACCTTTCAAAATCAACCAACCTTCTTAAAATTGTGTCAAGCAATTCTGTGCTTTCCAAATTTTTTACTGATAGTCTTTTAGGTTCTTTTTTTGTCTTACCCCCCCCCCCCCCCATCATATTACCCCCACCAGGGTTGACCCTTTAGCTTGGTCAAAAACATTCCTTCATCTTCTGCCATTGTACATCATAAACTGATCCTTAAAGCACTTTCGGTATACTCCAATGTCTTCATCCTCTGTAAAATGATAAAGAGGAAGTCTTTTGCATCCAGACAAGTCTCTATCAATCAACAGGCACGAGGAGAAAAATTGACATTGTCATGATCGGTCTCTTAAAGGAATAGCTATAACTCCAGGATAAACTATGGCGCCTACAGCGTACCTAATTTATTCATTATCCACCCAGAAAAAATAATTAAGTCATGCTTTCTTTCCTGACGCTTCATTACGGACCCCTTTTTTTTTCGCTGTCTAAACCAGTGACTGAATGCTTATTAAAATAAATTAGATGCTAAACTTTTAACTCTGGCTTAAAGAAAAAAAAAAAAAAAAACTAATCCACTTTTCTAGTAGAAGCAATATTGATTAAATACATCTAGTTTCTTGCCGTGCAGACTAATTCCTTTAGCTACAGTTTCCGATTTTAAATCATGTTGTATCTGTATTACAGAGGTTTGAGCAGTACATAATGAGCTGTAGAGTTTATAATTGGTATTAACCTCTTTAGACATGTGCCATTTCAATATAACTTTCACTGCTTCGTTTTTTTTTCCCAAGTTGCAATAGATTAAGTTGTGCAAGTTGCTGATATTTCAGTTGGGACTGAAGCAACGGCTTTTTACTTTTATAATGATGGTTCCAGAAAACTAGTGGTCACCATTTGTTTGGGGTTCTATAGAGAGCCCCCCATCCTGTGGCTTTTACACTATGAAGCCAAATGTATGTGCACACACCTTCAAATATTAAATAAAAATGCACAAAACCAGGTCCATAGAGATATGGTTTGATAAGGTTGGTGTGGAGGAACCTGATTAGCCGGTTCAGAGCCCTGACCTCAACTCTACTGAAAACCTTTGGGATGAATTGAAAAAGCCAACTGCAAACAAGGTCTTCTCATCTAACATCAATACCTGACCTCACAAATCCTCTTTTGGCTGATATGGCACAAATTCCCACAGTCTTTCCTAGAAGAGTAGAGGCTGTTATAGTTAAATGGGTAAGATGCTATAATAATGCCTAGGGTTTTGAAATGGGCTGTCCAACAAGCTCATACTGGTATGATGGTCAGTAGGGGTGAGCTGCCGATTCCGTCCAGGTTTCTACTGCATTTTGCTTGTACAGAGGTTTGGCAAACAGTCAAACTTAATTTTTGTTTTGCTCAGGCGAACCTCTGGTGGTAAGGGAAAGTAATACATTTAGCAGTGGCATGTTAACAAAAGGGGTGACAGCCTTTGTCTGTCTTAATTGGCCGGTGTGGGATAGCATCATTCAGTCGCATTTGTAGGAGTCACTCTTTCCAACACACTGGCATCATAATGAAAATGTAAACTGAGCTGCATAAGCAGAAGACCATTATAAGGCAGGGAAGTGTATTTGATTGCAGAGGACTAACATTTATAGGTAGAGTTGATCAAGGGAAAATCTGATTGCCTCTCAGCGGATCAGAAAAAAATAAAAGATAGGCTGGCGCTCTAGTGCACTGAGATACGGTTTAGTGAAAAGGCAAGATCATGGATCAGAACATAACTGGGAGAACAAATGGGTTACCTATATGACAATAGGCAGGGGTGAAGTCCGTACGGTGGATGGACTGGAAGGAAGATGAACAGTGGAATAGAAGTCTGCACGAAGGGCCGGCTCTGCTGCACAGGAAGTCAATCTGTGGACGGAGTGAAGCAAAAGACAAGCGGAGCGCCTCTAAGAGGCGCTCAGCTTGTCTTTTGCTTCTCTCAGTGGATCAGGAAGGAGGAGTAAAGGTAGTCACTCTAAGATAGGAAGTGTGTTACTGGCCAATGACCAGGGGAAAATAAAATAATAAAAGTCTGAAAAAAAGAATGCAGCCACTACATTCAATGATAAGTAAGCTACAGCACATAACATTTTTGTTTACATTGTTAATTAAAGTGATTGTATAGTTATACTTACCTTCTCTGTGCAGTTGATTTTCACTGGGCAGCCTGGATCCTCTTCTTCTCGGGTCCCTCATTGCTGCTCCTGGCCCCTCCCTCCTATCGAGTGCCCCCACAGCAAGCAGCTTGCTATGGGGGTGCCTGAGCTGAGCTGCAACTTCATGTCTTTTCAGACACAGAGCTGCCGTTCGCCCCCCTCTCTCCTGATTGGCTAACTGACTTTGATTGACATCCACGGGGGCCAATGGCACCGCGGATGTGTCCCAGCCAATCAGGAGGGAGAGTCCCGGATGGCCAAGGAACTTGTGGATATCGCTGGAGAGAGATGGGGTTTAAGTAAGTATTAAGGGGTGCTGGGGGAAGCTGCTACACCCAGAAGGGTGTTCTGACTTTACAACTCCTTTAAGTTTTAAATTCCACTTTAAATTTGGCCCTCTGTTAGCAAATGGAAACTCTACCCCAGAAACTGTATGAATGGAAACAGATTAAACAAGAAAGCTTGATCGAGAAACGCTTAAGAATGTTCATCTTTACAAATGGTAATCATTTCTTTCTGCCATTGCTAAATGTAAAATCAACTCTACACAGGCAGATTAATAGGACACGTAATGCTTTGAAGTGGATCTCTGTGTCATTTCTTCCATGACTTGGAGCAGGTTATGTTGTCCCTGAACCTGTCAGTATAGTTACAATATTATCTGCAGCTACCATAGCTTTTTATTTAAAAAAAGAAATAAATAAAAGACCAGGCTTTGTTCATTACTTAGTCTAGTAACAGAATAACAAGCTGTAGCCTCTATTACAAGGCAAGTTTGATACTTAGTTGCAGTGACTAGATCAAAGATCCTTAAATCTATGGAATGTAATTGTTGCTATCTGTCGAAGTTCTTGCTGATGCCGAAAAACTTTGTTTTGTGTAGACATAGAACTGTAGGATGATGATGTTCTTGTTGTCTCTTCCCATATCGTAACACCAGATTATAACAGCTATACCTGACATTTTTCCGTATGTGCATTTTTATAGATGTACCGCTGTCAAAGACTATCATTTAGATTGTAAACTGTAAAAATGAATGGGAGGAAAAGACCAACCCTAATATGAACACACTTTCCAAAATAACAATACCAAGGAAATTGTGAGAATGTGTAACAAGAGTAATAAAAAGTAGACAATATCCATGTGATGGAACCATCCAGCACCCTGCTTGGGGGCTTCTGTCAAGGCAGCACTAGCTCAGGTACAAGCTGGGACTGCTTAATGAAAACTCACACAGAATTTATAGTACACCAGATGAGTTGGGCCTGACCACATTATAGTTTGCAAAGGAAACCGTGTACAGGAATTTTAATTAATATAACTAAGGAAAAGCCAACATATACTATATGTTAACCACTTGCCGACCGCCGCAAGTACATATACTGCGGCGATCAGCCCCTCACAGGCAAAGTGACGTACCGGTACGTCACTAGCCTGTGAGGCTCTGGGGAGTGAACGCGCGCCGCCGGAGGCGCGCTCCCACGTGGTCCTGGAACCCCCCGCTCACTCACGATCGTCCGTGACAGCGGGAAAAAGGCAGGCGGCTAGTGTAAACAAGCCGCCTGTCATTCCCCCCTGTGTAGAAACAGTGATCATACGGTTCTACTATGTAGGACCGTTGATCATTGTTCCTACACTTCAAGCCACAGCCAATCACAGTTAGAATCACGCCCCTAGGGACACACACAGCCCCTCCCTCTCAAATAAAGTTAACCCCTTCACTACCAATGTATTTTTACAGTAACAGTGCATATGTTACTGGGAGCATTGATAGTTTCAAAAAACTGTTAGATGGACACCTTAGAGACCACAACATACAGGGGTATACAATGTACAGTTAAAATCAAACACACACACACATCATAGGTTGAACTGGATGGACTGTTGTCTTTTTTCAACCTCACTAACTATGTAACTAACTATGTAATATGTATAGCACTGATTACTGCAGTAATGTCACTGGTAACCCCAAAAGTGTCAAAAATGTCAGTCAAGGGTCCGATCTGTCCGCCCCAATGTTGCAGTACCGCAAAAAAAATCGCAGATCGCCGCCATTACGCGTTAAAAAAAACCCAACAAAAATGACAAAAATCTTTCCCTTTGTTAGTAAACGCGATAACTTTTGCGCAAACCAATCAAAATACGCTTTTTGCAATTTTTTTTACCAAACATATGTAGCATAAAACAAATTGGCCGAAAATGTTAAAAAATTTTGATTTTTACATTTTTTTGGGGGGGAATTTCATATAAAAAAATGTGAAAAATATTGTTATTTTTGCAAAATTGGCGTTCTTTTTTTGTTTATAGCGCATGATCACAAAATCGCACAGGTGATCAAATACCACCAAAAGAAAGCTCTGTTTGTGGGAAAAAAAGGACGTCAAATTCGTTTAGGTACAGCGTCGCACGACCGCGCAATTGTCCGTTAAAGTCACACAGTGCCGAATCGCAAAATACCCCCTGGTCAGGAAGGGGGTAAAATCTTCCGGGGCTTAAGTGGTTAAGCCACACCTGGCGACAAATAGATGACAGTGATTTAATTACCCATAAGCTATTTAACATAAACATATAACATTGCATAATAGTTTGCTAACAAGGCAGAGTGCACATAATACTAGCAGACAGACAGAAACAATAGGTGATTCAATTAACAATGGGAGAAAGACACTTAGGAGGCACACTATGGGGGGAGACCTACTTAGAATAAACACATTATGGCAAGAGAACCCAGTGGTTTGGTGGGGTTGATTACATTAAGATCTACAGTCATTGATGGTTTGAGGCATAGAGGCCCCAAATATGTATGGAATATAAGGAACCTCCAGTTCCCAGAGTCAGTAGGTAAGAGGCCACCCTGCAGTCCCCTCCAAAAGTCCCTGTCCTGGCTGGGTCTGTCACAATCCAATTTTATTATTCACATATATAGTCCAAATATGCCTATAACATACAGAGACTGTGTATAACCTAACCCCACATGGGGTGAACAATGTAGTGAAAGATCCCCTAGGTTCTCCAGAGTATGAAACCATGGGGAGGTGAACCCGCATGTTTCGAGAAAAAAGTGTCGTTCTCTTCTTCAGGGGATTATCATGGTCTCAAATGTATAAATCAATCAAAATCAAATAAAATAACAAACAAATATACAGTATATACAGTTAAAATAGCATGCACGTAATAACTGACATACATATATTATCCGTGCAAGTTAATATAAAATACACATACACCATAAGTGAATATATAATTAAAAAAGCCTCTGCTGAATAATATCCTTGGAATACTTTTATGTTTTTCCGTGCACCAATCACCAGCCTGTCACCACATGATGCCCACTCCCTTAAGAGTTTACACTCACCAGAAATGCTTAATTATCCCACCTTTGTTTATAATGTTCTTCTACACTCTCAAGGGGATGGTCCTGCTCACACTGGGACTGCTCCAGGAGTCATTGATCATATTATAGGAAAAAACAACTCCACATAGCGTAATCCTGTTCAAGCTGAATTTATTGAAGAACCTCCCCATTTAAAAACACTTACAAACAAAGCCAATAAAATTGCATTTATCACATTATCATCAGTTCCTTATCCACTGAACTTGGCATGTATGTGGAGTCTCACCCACCACACTGCTACTTGCTCTGTGACTGGTGTGGTGTCAATACGACTTTGTCTGACATCCTCAGGTGAAGTCATAATGAGGAAACACGTCAATCGGAACCATGTAGCGATTGGAAGTAACATCAGCTCGCTGCCGACAGTGAGGGACTTTGACAGGCACCTTGTTGTAAGGGGGGACTTTGATGGAGACCCTGATGTAAGGTGGGGCTTTGATGGGGACCTGATTTAAGGTGTGACTCTGATGTAAGGGGGACTCTGAGGGGGACCAACCCTTATGTAAGGGGGGATTTTGATGGGGACTTTGATGTTAGGATATAGCAACCCTACAGGAAGACCTTAATAAAATAAAGAAGAGTGGGCAACTACATGACAAATGAGTTTTAAAAGAGACAAAACAAACATACATATTTACCAAGTGGGTGCAGCATCGGACGTCCCTCAGCCGGTCCAGACTATGAAGAGATCCCGACTTTAATGTTGGGATCCACCCAGATATAGTGAGGGGAAAAAAGTGTTTGATCCCCTGCTGATAAGAAATTATCAGTCTATTATTTTAATGGTAGGTTTATTTTAACAGTAAGAGACAGAATAACAAAAAAAAAAAACAGAAAAACTAATTTTAAAAAAGTTAGAAATTAATTTGCATTTTAATTAGTGAAATAAGCATTTGATTCCCTATAAATCAGAAAGATTTCTGGCAATCAGGTGTCTTCTATACAGGTAAACTTGTTAGGGGAAAAAAACGTGCTGTAAATGACAAATAAATAAAACCAACCATTAAGGGTCCATTCACACTAGCGCCACTTGTCAGGCGACCTGACAAGTCGCGGTCGGTCGCTCGCCATTGAATAGTACAGGACCCATTCTAATAGGAGCGACACAAGTCGCTCCGACTTAGAAAAAGGGTCCTGTACTACTTCGGGGCGACCTGGAGGCCACTTGCATTGACTTCAATTACATGAAGTCCCTGCAAGTCGCGCCGAGGTCGCAGTGCACTTCACAGGTCGCCTCAGCAAGTCGTGTCGCGCCAGTCTGAATGGGCGCTTAGAAAAGCTGCAACTCCACTGCATGATACAAGCACAGTAAGCAAATATAAATAGAAAAATAGAGTCGCGCTAACAACTATTAAAACATAAAGATAATAAAATATCAATTAGAGCAAAAAATGAACATATAAAAAGTTCAAAGCAGATAAAAGTTCCCTGTTAGCGATACAAGAGGAAGAGGTGGGAGTAGTACTCAAACAAGACTTCATCCTTCATCACACGTGATTCCCCATCAAAATGTCATGCAACTTATATCCGTCCCTGTGTGCAGATGACCACAGAAAGTATCGCCATTTTGAAGAAACAAATGCCTGCTGTCATAAACTTGCAATAGCGTTTGGCAGCTTACCTGTTCCTTCATGTCTGCATTAGAGGCCAGATTCCCTTTCTGGTTCCTTTTTATCATCTCTCCTTCCTGTTCGGCCCCACCCCAGGCCATCACAGGAAGTCTATATTAACCAGTGCACTGCAGGTTTGCTTTGCTGTTCAACAGTGTTTGTTTCTTGTTTCCTGTCTGCCGTGTGCTTGATCTACCTTTCAGTGTACCGACTTTGTCTTGTCTCTGACTACTCCTGTTTGCCTGTGACCCTGACCTTTGGCCTGTCCCTTGGTTTCCCTCGTCTGCCTGTTGTCCCGACCTCGGCTTACCCATCACCATCCCTTGTGTCCTGAGTGGCTGCTTCCCCTCTCTCCCTACGGAGCATGACCCGGGGGACCCCAGGGGCCGTGACCTGGGCCCAGCAGCAGCCAAGTCCATCCTCACCACTAGAGGCTCTGGTGAACACCTGCTGGGTCTTAGACTCCGCGCCCTGGGGAATCTTGGGTTCACGTTTCTGTCCATCTGCAGCAGTCAGCTACTGGGTTCACTACCTTGCGGTGCACCCCTGCCTCCAACAGGGTGCAGTTGTCACCTGGCCACAGGGGACCTGACACCTGCTTACCAGCAGTCCTGGACCTTTTATTAAAAAAAGGCCAGTAACACTTTTGGCTAAGTATCTTGTCAGGGCCTTTAAGAGATGTTTCCGATCACTGGGGCCACCTGAGAAACTATCCGGTTGGGGTATCCTTATTAGCAGGCACAAAGTCAAAAACAGCTCCACATAGTGTAAGATTCAATATTACTTTATTTTAAAAAGCAGATATGCACTTATAGAAGTACTAGAAACAACACGTTAAATCTCACCGGCCGGCAAACAGATCAAGCGCCCACACTTTGGGGACTCGTTGGTTGCAATGATGTCAGCACATCGTCCGCCCTACGCGTTTCATCATAGACGTCGTCTTGGTGCTCCCAGTGATCAGAAACATCTCTTAAAGGCCCTGGCAGGGTACTCAGCCAAAAGTGTTACTGGCCTTTTTTAATAAAAGGTTCAGTACTGCTGGTAAGCAGGCATTTGTTTCTTCAAGGTGGATGAATATAAGTTGCATGACATTTTATTGGGGAATCACGTGTGGCGATCCTTGTACCACTAACGGGGATTTTTTATCAGGCCATGCTTAAAAAGAAAACTGAAACTCTGTACTCTGGAGTGATGAGACCAAGATAAATGTTTTTGGAACTGATGGCTTCAAAACTGTATGGCGTCGCAAAGGTGAGGACTCGGAGCACAAAAAAAATGCATGAGTGCTGCTTTTGTCGGTGAGTTACATTTCATCAGTGGTATCATGAATTCACAGATGTACTGCTGTATATTGAAAGAGAAGACGCTACCATCACTGTGTGCCCTTGCATCCCTGCACTTTTCCAACAGGACAAAGATCCAAAACACACATCTAAGGCCACTATTGCATTTCTGAAGAAGAACAGGATGAAAGTGATTTGGTGGCCAAGTACTGTATGTCTTCTGATCTGAACCCAATCGAAGACCTATAGAGAATTTTGAAGAGACAAGTTGAGCATCACTCTCCATCCAACATCCAGGCTCTAAAACAGGTCCTTCTTGAAGAATGGAAAGATAGATGCTGCAATTTGTCGCCAACTTGTTCTTTCCATGCCTAGAAGACTTGATGCTGTCCTTACAAATTATAGAGGTCATAAAGAATACTAGATGTAGCAGTTTTTGTTGTGGGGTGTACTCATTTTAAACGAATTTGAGTAAAATTGAAGATTTTGTAATTTAAGTCATATTATTAACCCTTCTTTCATGTATTGAGCTAAACAAATGTTCTATAAAACGAAATGTTATCAAAAGTTTGGAAATTGTTCTTGTGTTCATTGAGATATTGAATAAAACCGTAGTTTTCAAAAGGCGTGTACTCATTTATGCCAAGCACAGTATAAATATTGTATATACATACATACTGCATATACACAGTATATGCTTCATATATACACAAAATGGTTTATTCTATTATGCTATTGACTCTTAATCAACACATACATTCAACTCCTGATTGTACAGATGCAGCATAAAAAAATAGAAATTGAAGATGAAATCAATATTTTAATAAATAGCTTTCTCTATATAACACCTTCTTAATTTAATTCCCTGTACTTCCTATTCCTTGATGCAATTTTTATTCCAACAGTTACCAAACCCAGATCGATGGTAGAATAAATACTAAGAGCATAGGCTTTTAATTAAGACATTGATTGAAGCGGAACAATTAATTACAAAACAATGGAGTGGGAAAGAAGATTTATAGACTGCTTGCCTTTTTCTTAAGTTTTTTTTTTTTTTTTTTGTCTTTATAAATGTGCAGATATGCCGCCTTCACACTTTTTTCTCCTTGGACACCAATCGGCTCTGTAAAAAGACAGGTGAAATGTATTCCAGATGGGACAACCAGGCCGAAGACCTCAACACACACATTCATTTACCCGTACATAAACCCACGTTTTTCATTTCCTCCTTTTTAATTAAAACAGTTGGAAGGAAAGCTCGATTTAGATGGCGACTAATACGCTTGAAGCATTTCCTTTTATCTAATAAATAATTGTAACTATATTGACCTTTGGTGGTTTATTTTGTCCTACAAATATACTTTTGTCTAAGAGCAGATTAGAACATTATGATAAAAAAATAAATAAAAGGCAACTTCAATCAAATAAGAGAAAGGCGTTTTTCAAGCAGATATAATGATCACTGTCTGGCAATGAAATCTCTCTGTATAGTTAGTCCTGAGCTCTAACAGTACTGCTATTATTACATAGTGCCAACATCTTTTGGCAATGTTGAAGAAAAGGAGGACAGGGCTATTACAATAATATTAAAGTGTGTCTAAAGCCCACTTTTTTCATTTTGGATGAAGTAAAAAAGGTTTAGGAAAGGGTCAGGTTTATATTGCTGCCTATGTTTGGAAAATGTACATTGGCCTGATGACTTTAGACATCAGGAGTGGACAAAAAGTTAGTGAAACTCCGAAATGTTGAGTTGTCTTTAGAACAGAAAATGGGGGCATTTTCCAATAGGGAGACTTGTTCCATTGACAATTGTCTAAGAGAAAAATTATTTTCTTTTGGAGGGATATCCTCTCATTTTCTGATGTACCTTAAGTCAGAATGCAAAGGAAAAACTCACAAAGGCAAGGTGTCTTAAGGCATGGGTAGTGCCCAGGGGTCCCAGGTGCATGGGGGGCCATGACAATCTTGCATTACATCATACTTGCCAACTGTCCTGGATTTGCCTGGACAGTCACGTTTTTTGCTAAGCTGTACCAGGATGGCCGCATCCCAGCCAGCGTCCCACAATCTGAGAGCCGGGGAAAGCAGCAGCCCATCATTGGGCTAAATCTACAGTTGAAATTACATCTCCCCTTGCTACTTTCCACCCGTAATTTCCAGCGGGTTTCAGGTGTTAAGAAAGAACCCCCCAAGGCAGAGCATCTTACTACTGCTGCTGCTTGTGTGGGTGGGATGGGTACTGCTCTGATTACATGGGATGAATAGGAGGGATCAGGCCCAGTAATTTACTTTGCCCAGGGCCCCATGATGCTATTAAAAGGGACATGTCCAAAGGGACACAGGCAACGAAAACATAAAAAAAAATATTAAAGGGATTTTAAAGTATAACTTAAAGCAAGACTTTTTTGTTTACATTTGGATAGAGTTTTTTTTTAAAGATTTGGATAGTTTTTTTGGCTGTCCATGTCCATGTTAGGGAGAGTCTAAAATCTAAAATATGTAGAAAGAAAAAGTGGTGTCTTTAGATATACTTTAACCATTGCCTATTCTGTCCAAAACTAAAAAACTAAAAAAATAAATAAAAAAAAAAGCTTTGGATTTGGCCTGATATACAGTACTTTAACTTTCTGCTCTATCGAAACAGTATATAAAACTTTTAAGTTGCTAGAATTTTCCAGAGAGATTTTGAACTGCAGAACCAGTTCATCACCAGGCTATTTTTTTGCGATACGGCACCGCATTGTTTTAAATGACAATTGCACCGTCATGCAATGCTGTACCCAAATTAAATTGATTTCCTTTTTTCCCCACAAATAGAGCTTTCTTTTGGTGTTATTGGAATAGGGCGGGAAGGTGGGGGGGGGGGGACCCAGGCGCTACTTTGCTATAGCATACACATGAGCACTTAGATTAGTTAAGGCATCTTTCCCAAGATTACCAGGATTCTTGGAATTTCAGGAATCTAGAGTTCTTTAGGGAAAGTCATTTTTCATGTTGACACTGTATATTTACCCTTGCAATAACTCGTTCCAGAGTTGGGGGACAAGGAGATTTCCAGTGACAGGTGAGTGTGATTCTGCTAGCAAAAAGTATATGAGCCACTACCACTCTATGCTTCATGTGATATGAGTCCAATCCCACATTGAGGAGAGCTATCTCTGGAGTCAATGGTTTATTTAAACCCGTAACCTCATGTATCAAGGCCCTTATCATTTCCGAGAAGTTTGAAATCTGTGGTTAGGACCATAGTATATGCAATAATGTACCAACTTGGTTGCAAAGTCTCCAGCAAGTAGGGTCAGCATCTTTGTATATTTTAGATAATTTGTAAGGGGACATATACTAGCCTTGGAGGATCTTTTGATGTGAGTCCCAGTGATCACTACATTTGGACATCTGGTAGCTAGATTGAATGGCTTTTTGCCATTGTGGCAGAGAGAAGTCTTTTTGTAGCTGTTTTTCCCATTTAAGCATCGATGGAGACTTGACCACCAAATGGGCACCCAATAGGGTCTTGTAGAAGAAGAAGATTCCCCTGACTGCCCTGGGTAGTTTTTCCCTCAAGAATTTCCAACTATTTGAGGAAATGGACACTGTAGTCTTGAGTTTATTGGTTGTATGGAAGTGGCTTATCTGTAGGGCTCTATATTTGTCTCGTGGAACGCTACTTTGAGATAAGGCATCAGTGGTGTTAATTCCTCTGCGCTGGCAGTCCTCTGTCGTAAAATAAGGAATGATCCTTTCATAGGTTTTGGCGGGAATATGTATGGCGAAAGTTCCTCCCTGGTTATTATTAGGGAGGCTACGCCATGCTTGTAGTGTAGGGGCGATTGTGGGATGCGCTATTTTAGTAATAGTGCTTGGAGATAGGACTGATGCAATCAGAATGGGCATGAAGTCTAAATGTTTGAGAAATGTTTGTTCTATGTTTACCCATAGCTTAACTTCCAGTTTTTGCACCCAGAATGACAGCTGGTCTAGTAGGGAAGCTCTGTAGTATGTCACAAGGTCTGGTAAACCGACCCCTCCACAAGATCTCATTTTTGGAATATACCTTTTAATGATGCTGGAATACACAATATGCTGCCTCCCACATACAGAAGACCTGCCTTTAATGTGACTTTTTACAATCTGTGGCATTGAAGTTGTATCAAAGTTAGACCAAGGTAGTGAAGGAACCTTTCCTAAAGTCAGACAGACTTGTGTAGTATCAGTTAAGACACCTCTCATGGGGGGGGGGGGGGGGCAGAGCCAGAAGCTGGAGCACCTGGTCCTGTAGCTCTAAGACACCGGGAGGATATTAGGCTATTCACAGCGATGAAAAATGGGTACAGACAGGATCCGAGGCGAAGGGAGACAGGGGAGAACCTACCAGTCAGCATGGGAAAAAAAGAAGGACCGCGATAGCTCTAAGAAATTAACAGCGTTCTTCACCCCGGCCGGGAGAAGCAACCAAAATGGTGGAGGCGCCATATGCTCTGCTAACACAGCCAGGGAGAATCCCCACAGTGATGCAGCCTCAGAGGAGGCTATAGACAGAGGTAATTAATGCACTTCTTCAGCATCAAACAGACCCCTAAAACAAAAGAGAAGACTGACAGTAAAGGATAATCAGGGTATCAGCTAGGGGCATAGCTGGAAGAAGAGCAGAGTGAGGAACACCTAGATGCCTTCCCCACAACAGGTCAGCCTGTATTAGACAACCCCCTAAAGGATATGCTACTGTTCCTTAGAGGAGCCCTGCAAAATGATATGGCCAGCTTCATGTGATCCACACACAAGCCCAAAATGATTTAGTGGATGCACACATTGAAGTGGAAGATAATCTCGCAGCCCTAAAACTTCAAGTGGCAGACTTGGTGGATAGATCCCGGAAGAAACAATGTTAAATTCCGAGGCATTCCAGAATCTATTAAAGCGGCAGACCTCTGCTCCTTTTTACAAAAATTGAAGATAGATGTCCTCCCTTTGCTACTTTCCAGTAACGTCATTATTGATAGAGCCCATAGGCTCCCAAAACCAGAACACCTTCCTGACAGAGTTCCAAGATATGTCATTGCAAAGATCCACTTCTATCATATAAAAGACCAGCTGATGTGTCTCTCGCGGCAGCAACCATCTTTGCCTGACCCATATGGTGGCATTACCTTATATGCAGATCTGTCGCAAGCCACCATGAAGGCAAGGAGCAACCTGGTGTCTATCACTAAAATCTTGCGTAATCAAAAAATAACATATAAATGCGGATTTCCAGTCAAACTATTGGTGGATAGAAACAACGAAACCTTCACAATCACTTCTCTGGAAAAAGACTTGGAACTCCTACATTCATGGGGCCTAATACCAGGCAACGATGGCGGCACTTTTCCAAGGGGTTCCAGAAGAGAGTGGCTGCCCTACTTCCACCTAACAGGGAAAGTTCTACAATCAGTGCCCTGTACTGTTTGAATTCTATTCCTTATGTTTTGCTGAACACTTAATTTTTTCCTTTTTTGTCCTTTTTTGTTTATCTATTTTCCGCCTCCATATTTATTTACAGAGGAGTCCTGTATCCAGTTTCTTCAATGCTTCTTGCTGGATTTTTCCACAGTTACAAACAGTTCAGTTTTGTTTTGAGTTCTTTAACTGTTTTAGAAATGCCACAGGCATGGATCTCATCCCTAAATATCTCATCCTTATGTAAATCTCTGGCTCCTACTGCTGGTGCCATCAACACCAGTTGGAATTGCAGGGCTTCCTATTCCTACCATCCTAATGTTACTTAAAGTGTTCCTCAATGTACGAGTACTGAACAGCCCCTACAAGTGCAGAGCATTATGGAAAAAAGCGTTGGCGCAGCATTGTGACATTCTCTGCACCCAGGAGACTCCCTTTGCTCAACTCAAGGGACATAAATGTTCCCATCTCAGGTTTCAACACTTGTTTGTAGCTAACACTCCTACCAAGCATAATGGGGTGTTAATAGCCGTAAGAGCCTCTGTTGCATTTAATGTTATGGACAAACGCAATGATGAACAAGGTAGATATGTTATTTTAGTAGCTGAAATCAACAACACTAAGTACACTCTAGTGAACCTATATGCGCCTAATAGGCATCTATTGAGTCCTGAGCTTATCAAAACAACTGCAACAGGGTAATCTGGTTATCTGTGGTGATTATAATATGGTTGTAAATGCAACTATTGATTGCTTTTCTAATGATATGAACGGCGACATGATCTTGGTCCTTCATGCACTAAAGAGGATCTTTACGATGCCTGGCGCTGCTTACATACCACAGAGAAGAACTACACCTTCTACTCTAAAATCCATGACAGCTACTCTGGAATTGATCAATTTTTGGTGGATAAACATTTGTTAAAGCGTGTATCTAACGTGTGCATCCACAAAATCACATGGTCTGACCACGCTCCAATAACATTAGATATTGAGGACTCACACAAAGGATCTAACACTGTATTGTAGGCATAACAATACTTATCTGTTGTCTAACCCTAGCCACAGATCATCTCTAGAGAGTAAAATTAAAGAATATTTTACGCTTAACAAGGATGAAAATAGTTCCTCTGCCTTGATATGGTGCTCCCATAAGACGTACATGAGGGGTATGTTTATACAACTAGCCTCCAGAGAAAAGAAATGCAAACTACTAAAAACCACGCAGCTTCTGAAGGGAATTGCGGAATTAGAGACACAACATAAAAAAGCCCACCCTTCCCCCACCAGGGTTTTGCAGAGACTTGTGCCTGTAGAGAGGATCTAATACTAACACTCATGGCAGACTATGACACATACTTTAAACAACTGAAGCTGTCTATTACTTCCAAGGCAATAGTGCCGGCAAGGTCTTAGTGGCTAAACTAAAACAACGACAGGCGAAGGCTAAAATAGCCTCCCTTAAACACCATAAAGCAAACTCCATATTCTACAGCCTACAGGACATTTGCAGAACACTAAGAGTCCCTATATAATCTAAATAAGGATAGCGATACTTATCAACCATCTGAAGAGGATATAGGGAAATTTCTTAACTCTCTCTCTCTGCCCACTGTAGACCCTGAGGCCATTCAAAATCTTTTTTTTTTTTTTTTTGAGGCCCTTCAAAATCTTAATAAACCAATTACCAAAGAGGAAGTACTAGCATTAATTAAAGAAATGCCATTACAGAAATCCTCGGGAGCTGATGGCTTTTCCTCTCAATATTATAAGGCCTTTGATGTTGCCCTCACCCCTCATTTAACTGAGCTATTTAATGATGCAGAAACAAAGGGGTCCTTCCCTACAGAAATGCTTCAAGCTGTAATAGTGACCCTTCCAAAACCTGGGAAAGACCCCTCAATCCCGCAGACTGATATCTTTATTGAACTCGGACCTTAACATTTTTGCCAAGATAATTGCAAACAGGATGATGGAAGTTACCTCTATGTTACTGGGTTTAGACCAAGTTGGGTTGATGAAGGGCCGACAGGCACCAGACGGGACCAGAAGAATGATCAACCTCATCAGATACACAGAACTATCAGGCAAACCCCATATTTCCTTGCCCTAGATGCCGAAAAGGCATTTGGCAGGGTGCATTGGGACTATCTTGCCAGAACATTGTCAAAATTTGGTCTAATGGGCTTTATACATTTAGCAATTATGTCCCTCTATACCCATCCTACAGCTCAAGTTTTCACTTCAGGAATGCTATCAACCAAATTTTGACTGTCAAATGGGACTCGACAAGGCTGCCCCCTCTCGTCCATAATTTTTTTCTTTGACTATTGAGCTGTTGGCAGAGCATATTAGAACACATACTGTACCTCCATATCAGGAGTACTTATAGGCATCAGAGAGCACAAACTGGGCCTGTTCGCAGATGATATAATATTGTCTCTATCTAATCCAGATTCCTCCCTCCGAACGGTACAAGAATTATTAATATGGTTTGGTAAGGTATCCTACTATAAAGTAAACTCATCTAAGTGCTACGCTTTACCTCTCAATATAACTCAATCCAAACGCAAGGCACTCAAATCTATATTCCCGTGCAACTGGGACTCCTCTTCCATCACGTACCTTGGCATACAACTAGCTTCCCCAGTTTCTAGGATTTACTCAGTGAACTTCCCAAAACTTTTAGACCAAATTTCTCGCAAGCTGAACCAAATAGGCAGGACTCAACTTTCTTGGATAGGGCGTATTGCCGCCTACAAAATGCAAGTGTTTCCTAAACTACGATATTACTTTAGATCACTTCCACAGGAAATGGGATAAATGGAGGGCACACTCAAAGTCATTGTCACAGATTTGAAACTTGATACAGGATACTTGTAAGGATCAGTTTAGATAAGGTGGGAATTTAAACCACAAATGTTGTAGTGAGTAAATATTTAAGGGACGATGGACATTGCTTAATTCATTTTTAAATCTTTATTTTTATTACGTACCAGGATAAACACTTTGTGGCGTCTAGTTTAGTGGTTGCTTGGGAGTCTGGTCATAGTGTGAGCCCATAGGGGGTGACATACCCCAACTACCCTCTCCATAGGGGGGGGACTGGGCACCCTACTACTTTTTTCCCTTTTCCTTTTAAGCCACTTAGACAAGTGTTTACCCTACATGTCATTGTTGGTATTATAATTTGTTGTTATATTTCAATGATTGGCTTTATAAGAGATATATTATATGGTATCTATACTGACAATGCTTCCTAAATATACAAAAAACAAGGGAATGGTGTAACTGGTGTTGCACCATAAAAATACGGACTTTAAAGGCACACGAATGGATAGGCAGAAACCTTATTTAAAACGTAAACATTTTTATTGATATATTTAAAAGGACAAAGATTCTGTATACATGTGATAACACATTAAAAGCAAAACAACCTATAGAGGAAAACACCTCCATATAGATTCATAGTGGATATTTAGACATTGCACGATATATGATTGTTTGGAGAGATAAATGCGTTACTAGTCTGGAAAGGTCTACGCGTTTTGCATTACGCTTCTTCAGGACAGCGATGCGGCGGTACCTTACGGCCAGCACACCTGATTCCATCTCACTGGATACTCGGCCATTCCCCTTTATTTACCCCTTATATATGGAGGATTGCCTCCCTCTCTGGCGTTCAGCCTGACTATTTCTTCAGTAGCTAACTTTTGTTGGGTCCCATCTGCGGTCACTACCTATCTTATGTGGCCTATTTGATACCTGTTGTGGTGGGTACTCCTACCCCAAGAGACCAAAGTTACCTATTTTCTGTTTTGATACATTGGAGGATTAGATAGCCTCCCTGGCTTACTTCCATTCATACAGTCTACAAGCTTTTTGGAATTTATATCCTGGTGTGCAATTCCCTCTGCCGTTCAGCCGTCTCTTCCCAGATCAATAAGATCCATAGGTGGTTCCCTCCCCCCCTTTTTGGCCGCTATATCGGTGTGGTTGGCACAATATCCTTGCACCATAGGAGAGAGTGTACAACTGTCTGTGGTCCTGAAGAAGCGTAATGCAAAACGCGTAGCCCTTTCCAGACTAGTAACGCATTTACCTCTCCAAACAATCATATATCGTGGAATGTCTATATATCCACTATGAATCTATATGGAGTTTTTTTCCTCTATAGGTTGTTTTGCTTTTAATGTGTTATCACATGTATACAGAATATTTGTCCTTTTAAATATATCAATAAAAATGTTTACGTTTTAAAGAAGGTTTCTGCCTATCCATTCATGTGCCTCTAAAGTCCGTATTTTTATGGTGCAACACCAGTTACACCATTCCCTTGTTTATTGAATTTCACATGTCATCTGACTTGGAGTCTCACAAGTCAGATCCTATTTCACATCACTTTGAACCGGGCTTTAAGCTCAGCGATGTCTGGATGAAAAACAGAACTCCTTTAGAAATAAAGCATAGTGAGATGTTTGTGATTCCATGATTTCTGGTATTTTACTTCAACATTGGGTAATTGTGCGATTTCTTTGTTTTTTTCACTCCTGGATTAGGAGAATCCAAATGGTCCATTCACTTTGTGGCCAGAGGTCAGAGAGTGAAAAGGAGAGGTGGCACTCCTGGACATTAGAGCAGGTGGAAGTAGACTGGACTTTGAAGCAGGACAGCTACCCTAGATGGGGAAGGGTCTATAATATCAGGTTACCTGTCAATCCGCTCAGTCTGGAACCCAAAGTCAAAGCCATTTTATCTCTTTCTGTTGAAGAAAAAATAATTCAAACATCTGCCCCATTTTGACTCTATGAACTACTCACATTCTTAATTTGGTTTATAATCCAACTCTTCAGGGAGGCCATTCCATTGTTTTTTTTTTTTTACTTATTTTTGCTTCTGTACAGCCTTATCTTCTTCAGATCCTATAATCGGAATGTTCTTATTTTTCTAACCCTTCATAATCGACCATCTCTCTGCTCTGCTGTCTATGGAATAACCTGATATGTTTTCCTTCCTTCTCCTGTGTGTTATTGTAGAATGATTTATCTCATTCTGCACGTTCAGTCTCCTCCACCGTGTTTTCTTTTGCTTCATCCTGTCTTCGACATTCTCATCTCCGCTATTTTCCTACAAGTCACAAATAATGACTGCCCTGCTGTAATTGTACCTGATTTTTTTTTTTTTTACCTTACTGCTCTTTCCCTATTATTTGTAATAAGTAAATGGTCTAATTATCTTGTAGAGGTGACTTTTTCATCTGAAGACAGTTTGAAAGGATTTTCCACCTACAAATGATGTTAAATTATTGGCTTGTAAAGGTGGAACACTTTTAGATTAGACAGGTGACTCCAAAAGCCTTTACATAGCCACAGGACTTACCTACACTTATCCTAATCAATAGTCAAAGAAGAGACTATTTCAAAACACACGATTTAAAGTATAACATCGCTTTCTTTATGCATTATAACTTTGCACTACTGCCTTTGAAAAAATGGCAATATGATTGCTTAACCACTTGAGTACTAGCCCATGATATCCCTTTATTAGCAGACCATTTTTGCAGTTTTCAGTGCTGTGATAGTTTGACTAACAATTCATTAGTCATGACCCAAATCAGTTTTATATAATTTTTTTGAGACAGAGTTTTTTTTTGGTGGTATTTATTAACTGCTGGGTTTTCTATTTTCAATGCTCTAATAGTTTGACTGATAATTACTCCATAATGAAATGCTGTACCTAATGTTTAATGTAATTTTTTTGTGGTATATAATAACTGTTGGTATTTTATTTAATACAAAAAAAAGACCAACAATTTTGAAAAAAAAAACAAAAAAACAAAAAAACAAACAAACAAAGTTTCCCTTCTTTACTTCCTGACAACATTGTTTGGAAATAAGAAAACATACAGTGCCTTAAAAAAGTATTCATACCCCTTGAAATGTTCTATATTTTGTTATGTTACAACCAAAAACGTAAATGTATTTTATAGGGATTTTATGTGATAGATCAACAAAAAGTGGCACTCAATTGGGAAGTGGAAGGAAAATAATAAATGGTTTTCAAAATGTTTTAAAAATAAATATCTGAAAAGTCTGGCATGCATTTGTATTCAGCCCCCTTTCCTCTGACACCCCTAACTAAAATCTAGTGGAACAAATTGCCTTCAAAAGTCACTTAATTGGTAAATAGTGTCTACTTGTGTGTAATTTATTTTCAGTATAAATACAGCAGTTCTGTGAAGCCCTCATAGGTTTGTTAGAGAACCTTAGTGAGCAAACAGCATCATGAAGGCCAAGGAACACAGCAACAAGAGAAGGACGCACCAACCTAGTGCATTACCACTAAACATGTTTTAATAAAATCAGAAAGACAGCATACATTATATTCACAAACGCATAATAATTGCTTGCATGTACAAGTGGAACCAATCGCCTCCAAAACTGCTGGGATGCACCAATGGTGCAAGGAGATCTGATGGCGTCCGTATACAGCATATACAGACATTATCAGGTCTCCTTGCACCATCAGTGCATCCCAGCAGTTTTGGAGGTGATTGGTTCCATTTCTTTTACATGCAAGCAATTATTATGCGTTTGTGAATATAATGAATGCTGTTTTTCTGTTTTTATTGAAACATGTTTAGTGGTAATGCACTAGGTTGGTGCGCCCTACTCTTGTTGTTGTTTTGCAGTATATTCAGATACCCATGAATATCCATGGTCCTGAGGGGGCAGCAAGACCTTAGGTTGTGATAATAAAGATAAAATAGACCACTCACCTCCCTACACACCATTCTCAGCACTGGAGAAATACTGCCTTGGCCAAAGAATACACCAGAGAGGTCGGGGATAAAGTTGTGGAGAAGCAGAGTTAGGTTATAACAAAAATCCCAAGCTTTGAACATCTCATGGAGCACTGTTCAATCCATCATCCAAAAATGGGAAGAGTATGGTACAACTGCAAACCTACCAAGACATGGCTGTCCATCTAAACTGACAGGACGGGCAAGAAGAGCATTGAGCAGAAAAGAAGTCAAGAGGCTCATGGTAACTCTGGAGGAGCTGCAGAGAACCAACAACTCAGATGGGAGAATCTGTCCACAGGACAACTATTAGTCATGCGCTGCACAAATCTACCTACTGCGGGATAAAGATAAGGACAGAGCACAGGCCTCCCCCCCCCAGCATGGATGGTGTAAACTGTGTCTGAGCAGAGGCCAGTTTCATGCCCCACTGCAGACTCTCCACCCCCAGCCAGCCCCGATCGAGCTGTCCCAGCTCCCCCCAACCGCCCCCTGCTGGCCAGGTCAGGAACCCAGATTTGGCCAGTGAGTAGAGAGTACCTTGAGTGGAGCTTCAGCCTGGAATGGGGGTCAGGAGGAGGCCGGGAAAAGGGATAGTGGGAGCGATGTTGATTCACTGCACCATGGGCTTCTGGCTTGGCCCCCTGGGCCAAAGGTTGCCAGTCAGCCCCTGGGCATAACTGCTAGGGATGATTGAACGGTTCGGGTCGACCATCGGTTCGACCGGAACATTGACTGTTCGAGGTTCGGCCGAATTTAGAACTTTTTGCTGAAAAAGTTCGGAATTCGGCAACCAGAACCGACCAAAATGTAATGAGCCAGGAAATGGGCTTTAAAAGCCCGTGATTGGACCAGCACCATCAGTAAAAGCTAATTGAGGGGGCAGGAGAATGCTAGGAATGTGATTGGAGTGACTAGGGGGTCCAGAGGCCAATCATTAGTGAATACGCCCCCCAGTATATAACATAGCCCCGCCAAATTTCTACCATTTTAATACAGGGATGTGGAAGAGAGTGGAAGCAGTTCTGTTACTTCTGCTTCAAAAGTGTCATTTAGCAATTATTAGTGTGAGGAAAGGGATATCTAGTGTAGTTAGGGTGCTATTTTCCACTTTAGTTAGCTTCAAAAATCTAGTTTCTGTAGGGAAAGTGTTAAGTGCCAGGGTGACCGTAGTGTAGTGTAGGGTTAACTGACACTGACTGCTATGGCAGGGTGACCAAACCCTTCCATTTCAGGGTGACCGCTATAGAGAAAAGATCGTTTTCTCTTATGTGACTTTCAGAGCAGGGATATGGCTTCTCGCCGGTCAGCCTGCTTTTTGCTGCAGGCGTTTATAGGGCTTTTTTGAGGACAAGTTTGGAGTCAGGCATGACATCTGAACTTGTGTATAGGGGTATATATACACACACTTGTATGTCTATATACACATACACATATATAGGTGTGAAAATAGCAGAACACTATGCTTGCGCTAATGAAATTATTAACAGGCATATGGCTCCGCTCCTATAACACCTATATATGTGTATGTGTATAATACATATAAGTGTGTGTATATATACCCCTATACAGAAGTTCAGATGTTTTGCCTGACTCCAAAGACCCCAAAAAAATGCCCAAAAAAAACGCCTGCAATAACACACCTGGGCGTTTTTTTGGGCAATTTTTTGGGGTCTTTGGAGGCAGGCAAAACATCTGAACTTCTGTATAGGGGTATATATACACACACACTTATATGTATTATACACATACAGATATATAGGTGTTATAGAAGCGGAGCCATATGCCTGTTAATTATTTCATTAGCGCAAGCATAGGGTTCTGCTATTTTCACACCTATATATGTGTAGGTGTATATATACATACATGTGTGTGTATATATACCCCTATTCACAAGTTCAGATGTCATGCCTGACTCCAAAGACCCCAAAAAAATGCCCAAAAAAAACGCCTACAATAACACACCTGGGCGTTTTTTTTTTTTTGGCGCAGTCGTTTTTTTGGGCATTTTTTGTGGGTCTTTGGAGGCAGGCAAAACATCTGAACTTCTGTATAGGGGTATATATACACACACACACTTATATATATTTATACACATACACATATATAGGTGTGAAAATAGCAGAACACTATGCTTGCGCTAATGAAATAATTATATTTATTATATTTATTATTATTGTGTATGTGTATATATACATATAAGTGTGTGTGTATATATACCCCTAGACAGAAGTTCTGATGTTATGCCTGCCTCCAATAACCCCCAAAAAATGCCCAAAAAAACGCTTGCTACAAAACCGGCAAGGTGTGAAACTAGCGGAGCCATATCCCTGTTCTATAAGTGACCTAATACAAACAATCTTTTTTTTCTGGTTCTGGACATGCTACAGAGCTGAAACTTCACAGGTACACTTTTTAGACCCCCCCCCCCAGACACTAAATCCAAAGAAATGTTTGTATAAGCATCACGTATCTCTAATTCATTTTCTTAACCTGATTTCTTTCTTATCTGCTTGTTTAAAAATTAGTTTCCAGTTATAGGTAACCACAGAAACAGAAAAGAGAAACCTGATGGAGCAACGTAGAATAAAAAAGAAGGGAGGATTTGATATATTTAAAAAAAAAACATTTTGATTGTAACTGTGTCAGCATCATTCTCTGCAACATTGAGCTGTGAAAGCATAGAACTGTGATGACATGCCCCTCGGGGTGGGTCCTTGAGGCCCTGCATGCACAAGAAATGGGTTGAATGACGTTGGGTAATTTAGCCTAGAAGAGGACCAGCACTGGACCTTGCTGTTGGAGTATCTAAAACCTATAAGAAGTCAGGAGCTGACTCAGCCCTCCAAGCTCTGTCTATAGCTAAAATGTCACTTTTGGGCAAACTGATCCTTTAAGTTGTGGGTACTGGGTGGGTGGGGGGTTTTAAAGCATTGGTGTTTCAAGTAAAATCTATGTTTATTTTCAGCACTGAAAGCCCCATACCCAAAAATGCACTGTAGCAGGTTGCATGTGTTAAAATCCAACATACTATATGTTTAAAGCCTTTTGCCGGCCATATAAGTTAACAGGTCTGATTTACAACCCCAATTCCAAAAAAGCTGGGGTGCTGTGTAAAATCTACATAAAAACAGAATGCAATGATTTGCAAATCTCATAAATCCATATGTTATTCACAATAGAAAGTCTGGGTGCTTAATTGGCTTGCCCTTAGTCCAGACCTTTCACCCATCAAACATATGTGCTACATCTTGAAAGAAATTTACGATAAAGAAGATCCAGGACTGTTGAGCAGCTAGAATTTAATATCAGTCCAGAATGGGTCAACATTTGTCTCCCAAAACTCCAACGGTCTCCCCAGTTCCCAGACATTTACAGAGTGTTGCTAAAAGAAAGGAGGATGCTACACCGTGATAAACATGGCCCTGTCCCAACTTTTTTTTAGATGTTTTGTTGCCATGTATTCAAGAAGTACCTTATTTTGTTCTATAAATGGTACATTTTTTTTTAGTTTAAACATTTGATATGTTTTCTATTTACTTTTGTGAATAAAATATGAGTTTATGGGCATTGCAAATCATTGCATTCTGTTTTGATGTATATTTTTGACAGCATTCCAACTTTTTTGGGAAATTAGGGTTGCAGCTGAAGGGGCTGCTTTTCTCTTTCAGCTCTCAATATTGTGACACAAAGGATTACAAAAAGTTATTTTTTAAAATACATTGAATTGTTTTTTTAAGAAATACATAACTGGACTAATATTTTCTGTCCCATTGGGGAAATGTACCTTTACATCTTTTCCTCAAGGCACAACAGGAAATAAAAGGAAATCTTACCAAAACGAAGGGGGTCTCTGTTAGACAGTTTTCACTGATCTTTTGTCCCCCTTTGGAGGATTTACCCTCAACTCTTACTCTAGTGACAACATTATAATTGTGTTGTGTTCCCATCACTTTCTGTCTTCAAGAAAATCACAGAGAGTGGATCAATAAACCTTCCTTACCCTATCCAAAACCAAATAAAATGTTTTTGCCCTTGCAGACAATTTAAAGTAAACCTATAGTGAGAGGTGTATGGGGATTGCCACTTAAAAACTTCTTGCCTTCTTATAAAAATATTAGTTTCCTGGTGGTGTCCTGCATCAATACTCTCTAAAGTCACTGACCCAGAAGGTCAGAGGAAAGTGGAAAGATAACACTGGACCTATACAGTTCTCTTACCAGTATGGTTAGCATAAGGTATTGATAGTGGTGTAAATGATCTGATTCCTAGGCAGGTGGCTTCTACACCATAGAGCAGTGGTCCTCAACCCTGGCCTACAGGGCCCACTAACAGGTCAGATTTTAGGTATTACCTTGGGGAGATGCAGACTAGAGTACTGCAATCACTGAGCAGCAAATGATATCACCTGGGATGTATTTCAGTTATCTTGAAAATCTGGCCTGTTAGTGGGCCCTGTAGGCCAGGATTGAGGACCAATGCCATAGAGGATCTCCACAGTCTCCTTGTCTTGTAGTGTAATGTAATGAGAATTAAAATTATAGCTCCTCACCACTGCAAACAGGCCCAGATACAACTTTATTTAATTCCGCTGACTTTTAATGGTATAAAGTTTGGCGCTTTATTTTCAATTCTCGTTACATGCATGCTTATTAGACAGAGTAAGGTCAGAACTCATGATCTGCATCCTTGGTCCAGATGATTTTCACAGAAAAGTTAAAGCCACTAGATAACTATGACAGCCAAGCAAGAAAAAGGAGTCAACAATGGCAATCTCCATAGTTGCACTGTTTGTAATGTATAACACTATCACTTGTATCAGTAAAACAATATAAACAAAGACTACAGTTCCCCTTTAAATTTTCTTTTTCTGTATTATTTAATAATGTTTTTCCACTTGACTATGGTGCCAAATAGATGTTCTTAATACACCTTTTACCGATTCCACTGATGATTTGTGTCCTTTGAAATGTATTTAAATTGTTTATTCAGTGTATCTTCTTTGAATAACACCTTCTTTTCATCATGTGTGTCATAAATTATGTGCTGCTGAGGATAATTTGACAGCAAAATGTATTATTTGATATTTTTCTCTATCTTTTTATTTTTTCTTATTGTACGATCTTTCTGATAAGACGGGGACGGGGGGCAATCCAATTATCAATGTTTACCGCCGACAAACACTTTGAATACACGGAAGCTGTTTTCAAAGCCAGCGGAAAGTACAGTCCATGACCACCTTTTCTCTTATCTGGAGGGATATAATTTAGTTTAAAACACTTCAGTTGGTCAGAGCTTGTCTGCGTTCAAGGCTGGATTTTCTTTTAATGAAACTTCACTCCTGAAAATATTCAAGCTTCTGTCTTTTTTACTTGTTATTGGCACAAGTGGCTTGATTTAAGGAAGAATCCACTTTAGACCAATGTTCAATAATTGACTCCTGTGCTTTTAAAAGGCATGATTCTGGACATCTGCAGCATTCCCCTTATTCTTTCTCATAAGCACAAAGTGCCCAGGCTCTGTCTTTTTTAGAAATATTAAACTCTGATATTAATGAGACCTAGTACTTTGCCCTTCAAGGTAAAATGTAATACCATTTCCTTCTGCTGTCCATATTTACTCTCCTCCATGTTCTCATTTGGCACTCTGCCCACTGGATGTCCCACCAAAATCACTGTTTAAGGTGGTGGTGTGGGACAAAGCAAACACAGGTTTAAGGGTATACCCTGTATGACAGACCCTGGGTCTGACAATTGGACTCTCAGGAACCTAGAACTGCATCTTTAGAGCGTTAGAACCTTAGATAGAGGGATACATTGGCATGAGGATGACATGCAGGTGTAGCTTAAAGGGATGTGGTTAAGCAGGGTGTGAGCCTACTCACTGTATGCACACATATGCAGTATTTCTTGCTCTCGCAAATAATCCTTAATTATTTTGAGGGTCACACACACACACCTCAGCAAAAAGGAACATTTATTTAAAAAGTAAAGTCTTTCATTACACATTCTTCTTCTAGATATAGAACATAAACATAGAGCCAGGGCTGGGACGGAGGGGAGTAGAGGGGGCACCTGACCAGGGCACTGGCTGTGTTTTCAGTGGGGGGAGGCATACAGGGAACTCCCCTCTCCCTGCTGTGTCACTCCTGTCAGCAGGAGTCTCCTCCTTCCTATGTCTCCTTCGATCCGAAACGCCATTTTACTCTATACCGCTACCTCCGGCACCAACCCTCTGCTCCTCGCCAGCGGCTGTCACATGCAAACACATAAGCAACTTCCTGTGCTGATTCTGTTTTTACATATTATACATCTATCCTCAAGTGAAAGTGCCTCCTCAGTCCAGGTGTCATCTCTGCAGAAGTGCTGTTCTGGGCAGCCACAGGAGTAGAGGGGAGCTCTGTATACTAGCAGGCCACAGGAGGAGGATGGATTTCTGTGTTTTGGTGGGCTAGATGGTGGGGGGGATAGCTCTGTACTGGGGAAGAGGGGGAACCTCTGTTCTTGGGGGGGGTAGTAGTGATGGGAGCTCTGTTCTTTGGGATAGGAGTGAGCTTTGTGTACTTGGGGGTGGGGTGGGAGAAAGGGAAGAACGAGGGAAGGTGCAGTTTCCCATCTTCATCCCAGGCACTGATTGACCTTGTCCCAGCACTGCATAGAGCTAACACTTTACTTAGAACCTAGTTAAAACAACAACTCCTTAGCAATCGGCAACTGATGAGATGATAAACTCCTTTGTCAAGAGTTTGTAATGTACAATACAGCCTACGGAGTGAAGTGGTCAGGACTACGAAACAAACAACTTAACATATGCAAAGTAAACAAAGTATGTAAAGTCCAACATAGCTTTAGAATTGCAGGGATAAGGAGTATATAACATGAAACCTGGTAAATAGTGAGCAGTGGATAGGAGTATCTAATGTACAACATAGCATATGGGGCTCAGGGATCAAGAACATGTAACATACAACATAGAAAATACCATGGTCCATGGCAATAAAAGGTCCCTTCCCCCCAAAACCAGATGGGCATGTACCTAAATGATGTCTGTATTTTGTGCCACTACATCACTTTGCCAGCTCCTGATAATGTCTCTACTGGAAATGTGCAGATGCTGTCAAGCTACCTGACAGAACTGAAATAGATTTGGTGATGAAAAAATTGTCTTTGACATGTCCTGAACTCACGGGATCCCAACATTTTGTTTAAAAAGTGAAAGAGAGAGAGTCCTGTGGGATCCCAGGTTGTTGAGGTATATGGGTGGGAGATCAGAGAATCACATGCTTTTCCAAACAATAAGTACCAGCTTTTCATGGCACTTCCACAGATTAACAAGACACATGGAGAGCACAGGTGGGGTAAACATAAGCAAGGAATGGTGCTTTTTTGTGGATTTGCCCAAAATAGTTTTAGTACAAGTTTACTTTTGTAGCACCCTTTTAGGTAGGTGCTAAAGAGAAAGTATAGTTTTTGGGTCTTTCTGCTTACCAGAGAGATTCAGTGTCTCCTGGAAGGGAGACACTGGAGAGGATCTGAATTTGCCTACAGTGAGTATAGATCTATGTCATGGGTGGGTGTCAGTCAAGAGGATGCCAGAGGGTATCCTGAAGATAATGTAGTTGTATCAAATCTATTACTAAGGAGAGCAAAAGGACTTATTTCTTCCATACAAGTGGCATTATGGTTAAAGCAGTGTGTCTGCTTTCACAAATAACCTGGTGAGGCCAGGTGAGAGTTGTCCTTATCTACTGTGAATAGTTCAAGTTGGAGTATCCCACTATTCCCTTCTTCCATCCAAGTTTCACAATAAATATAAAAACCAAAACCCCTGGACTATTTATTGAGTAACGAGCAACCGGGAGTGAGGATGGACGTGTGAAAAATCCCCTAGTGATCATTAGACAATTTTTTCTTAACACAGCGCAAAGAAGGTGAAGATAAGTGGTAAAGTGTGAATAAATCAAAATACAAATAATATCAAAAATTATTATCAAAAAAATTATTATCAAAAAGAATCACAACTAATTTCTTGTCGGTTTACCACCTATGATCAGTGACCTATTCAAAGTGCATTATTTGTGCTGAACAATGAAAATAAATATAAATACAGTAAACACCCCAAAAATAGTCCAAAAAAGTCCAAAAATCAGCAGGTGTCCAGTGAAAGTAAGTGCAGCGTGCTCTGTGCTATCTTCATAAGAAACACAAATCAGTGCCAATCTGTGAAGATAACGTGCAGTGTGTGTGAAGGTCCACTCCCAATATACGTTCCACTTACCAGACTCAATGGACCCCTTAGCATTATTGCATGTGGGTCAATCATGTTTAGGTCCAGTAAGATTAGAGATTGACTCTCCTGGTGAGTCTTCTGATGTGTCCCACACTGGCAGATGGACTTATGGGATGGAGTGTAGATATCCCCAAGTGGACACATATATTCAATGGCCATAGAAGAAAAACATCTCCATAGTGTGATAACGTACAAAAGTTTTTATTAATAAAAGCCGAGTAACACTTACAGTGTGGTGATAATGGAATCGCTGTATTGTCTGTGAAAATGCCCACAGGGAGGGGCGAAACGTGTCTACGCAATTTCCGGCTGATGGCTGTACCAATTACGTCACTTCCGGATACCGGTGGAAAGCAAACAGGGAAGTGCGCACCCCGATCGGCCACACTCTACCCGGAAACCTCTGCAATACTGCGATTCCATTATCACCACACTGTAAGTGTTATTCTGCTTTTATGTGGGCAGAGTCGCCGTCTGCCGGCCGCCAATCTGAACAGAGGAAGGGAGCTGAAATGTCACTTCCGCTGACGGGTGTAGCTGAGGAGCAGACACATGTGTGGAGTAGCTAGATGGCAGATGCCAGAGTGAGATGGAGCACAGGGACTATCCCACGTGTGGGCAGGCAGCCTGCAGAGCAGACTGAATCGCAGAATCTGACCCTGTTAGACACAGGGGACCCATTGATGCCCAGGGAAGGGAAAGCTGGTGTTGTGCAGCAGAGGGGACAAAGAGCATCTTGGACTGGTATGTAGCAGATGCCTGAATGTGGCTGCGAGCATGGGGCCAGCATGGGCACTGCAGTGACATGTTGATGAAGTTGGAGCAGAGTGATTGCCAGCCTAGAAGACCGTATGTGAACTGGGAAGTAGGAACCACCTCTGAACTATTGCCACCAGTAGTGGCTTTTCCTTTTGGGAGAGGAGGGGGAGTGCCAAGAACACCTCTGGGGCTGGGAGCAGTGATGCAGACCTGCACAACCATCTGACAAACCAGAGAAACCCACATCTCAGAGGTTCAATGCACACAAGTCATGAGGGCCGAGCAGCAGTCACAGGATGCATTGGTTGTGGTCGCAGCAACAAACAGTCCAGTTCTTAAAGAGGAAGAGGGGCGTCAATGGATCCAGAAGCTGAAGTCCTCCAGTTCATCCAGGGAGGGGGAGGCAGGAGTCATTGATGTGGGGTCACCCAGCTTTCAGTATCCATACAGATCCCTGGAAGAGGGAATCGATAATTGGGGAACAGAGGTGGAGGCTGAGTGGGACTAGGGAACTGAAGGAAGAAGGAGTACTGCAAGTCCCAGTTCACTTAGTGAAGAAACCAAAGCAGTGGTCTTTCAGATGAGGAGTGCAAGGAATATTGGGTTATGTGAGGCCTATGCCACAAGGGAGTAATGTTGAAGGAAAATTTGTGCTAGTTCCTACCTTGTGAGAAAAAGATAGTGGCTTATTTGTCTCTTCAGAGAAAGGGGTGCCAGAGTGATAGGATCCCTTGAAGAGTTCTCTAAGACACTCACAAGTAGGCAAGCTTTGCTGAGGCTCCTGGAATAACAGCATGCCGCCAGGTGAAGATGTGTTGGAGATGGTCATGTCCACCAGGAGGACACTGTGAACACCAGTCGGATGGACTCTGAACTTCTTTATCGTAACTTGTGGGTCCGACTAGAATAGGAAAGAGTCAGTGCCTTAGTAATAGAGAGGGACTTTGACTATTGTTAGTCATATGGTTCCCAAAAGGAACAGATACCGAAAATGCTTAATCAGTTCGTTTGGCAGGTTACTCTGTTTGTCTTTTACAGGAACACAACAGGATGACGAGTCAAATCAATTACATTGATGTAATGCACTTGGTGGAAACCTCTGTGTAAATTTGTAAATTAATGTACAGTAGATGTCTATAGTTTGTCACGTAAATTATTGTATCACTGGACACATATGGGGTATGCCCCATGGCCCTGTACATACAGTATTTTATTTCCCTTTTTACCCTTTCCAAGTTTGTGGGATACTCCTTGTAAATTTTTGTACAGATATGTTTGTAGGGGCAGATGCCCAGAGCCAGTGAGGACATGGCTCGATTTAGTGGGGGATGGATGTAGCACCCTCTTAGGTAGGTGCTAGAGAGAGAGAGAGTATAGTTTTGGGGTCTTTCCGCTTACCAGAAAGATTGCCAGGTAAATTTATGTTGCTCTCTGCCTATGAAAGAGCAGGATCCATTAGTGAGGTCTGCTCATGTTGCTCAGATTCAACTGAGCTTGTCTGAAATGTTTCACACTGTTACAATAGGGAAATATATTGGACAGTGGGAGGAAACCTGACAAGTGAGTGCACAGGCATTGGCCCTGGTGATTGGTAGAGGAAAGTGCCTTGGTGCATGCTGGGATTCTGTGTAAATGCCAAGGGCACATGTGCTCGGGGTCTTTCAGCTGAAAAGCGGGGTCCCAGAGGGAGGGGGTGGCTGCCCCTCCTCTGTAGAAGCTGCCATGTGGCCTCAAGTGGTCGATCTGAGGGCCTGAGAATCAGAGAGGAGCTGAACCCAGAGGTCCTGCAGAGCTGACTGGCAGGGAGACATTGGAGAGGATCTGATTCTGCCTACAGTGAGTACAGATCTGCGTTGTGGGTCCTGTCTTGAAAGGGCCTCCCCTTCTGCCAGAAGAATCAGTGGACGGGTGTCAGTCAAGGGGATACCAGAGGGTATCCTGAAGATAATGTAGTTGTATCAAGTCTATTGCTAAGGAGAGCAAACGGTCTTATTTCTTCCATACAAGTGGCAGCACAGTTAAAGCAGTGTGTCTGCTTACACAAATAGCCCGGTGAGGCCAAGTGAGATTTGTCCTTATTTACTGTGAATAGTTCAAGTTGGAGTATCCCACTATTCCCTTCTCCCAACAAAGTTCCACAATAAATATAAAAACCAAATCCCCTGGACTGTTTATCGAGTAACTAGCAACTGGGAGTAAGGATGAATGTGTGAAAAATCCCCTAATAACTGTCTGCAGGTATTTAGAGGGAAAACCAAGAAGACATCACACAGCAAGCCCTACGGGGACAGTAAGAAAAAACTACGCATTTTTTTTGTTATGTTTTCTGTTACCTGCTGTATACAGTATGTGCAAAATGCACAGAAATGCAGAAATCAACATGTGAATAGATGATGATGATTATTACATAGGAGGACTTTGGAAAAAAATCAAAATATTGTGAAGATTCTCTAAAATTGCACATTTTGTACCTAGATGGCATTATGGCCATTATCCAGATCCTGAATTTTTACTATCTACAATGAATGATGGAATGACATAACCCCTAAGGATACGTGTGTTTCGAAAACATTTGGCCTCTCTAATTAGGACCACCTAGTCTGGTAAAACTCTAGCCCACCTGCCACACTCTATGATAGGGATGTGGTAGGAGCTATATGCTGTCATCGACAGATTACTGTGCCTGGCAATTCTACCTACATGGGTGATGGGATGACCTTCAATGTAGTATAGCTGCTAGTCCCATCTGAGAACTTTCACACTGGAAAGCATGTTAGCACATCTAATTATGCCAGCTGAGGTGCCCAGATATCCATATTTAATGTCTGCATAAAATGCAGATTTAGCATGTCAGCTCTATTCACATTTGCATTGCTACATAGGTATATGCTAATTGCCACTTAAAGCTGAGCTCATTGGTTTGAGGGTATAAGAGCACATCTTTTGCCTAGCATGGAGCTGCTTTACAGGGGAGACTTGTCATGTCTCCAATAGTGCATGATCACTCATATATTCTGCCAGTGTATGACTGCCGAGTGATGCCTATTGGGATCAAGCATCCACCATGTAAGCTGCCAGCGATCCTGCCATATGGCAGTTCCTTCTATCAAGCCAATATTGCATAGCACTTCCTTACAGTATCTTGTGGATGGTTTCCATTTGGCACATTATTATATTAGCGATTCTGGCATGACCCATGAGCACATTTTCAGGCAACCCTTTATTGGCCTAACATTAACATTGGCTTAACCTAGCTTTAGTCACATGATTTACTTAGATCAAGTTGGAATGCTTGTTATATGCAGTTTTAATTTCGTAGACGAAAACTAAATGAAAATAACATTCCGTTTCCATTCAGATGACTAAAATATGACTAAAACTAAAATGGCATGTCAGTCAAAATACTATGACTAAAACTAAATCTAACTTTGACGTCAAAATCATCAGTGGTAAAAATGCAGAATTCTGCGAAACTTGATTTTATTTATAAAGATGTTACTTGATACTTGTTTTCATCATTAACCCCCTTAGCGGTATCCCCGAGCGTGACTCGGGGTGGATTTTTTATGCTACTATCGGTATCCCCGAGTCACACTCGGGGTAGATGTGCAGAGCATGCAGCGGTGTCTCTTACCTTCTCCTGGCGATCCAGAAATGATCTCCCATTGCTGTGATCGCCAGCCGAGATCCCCGTCGCTCGTCCGTCGGTCTGATGACTTCCTGGTTCCGTTCCCTGCAGCAGCAATGGTGCATGGGAGTGGAACTGGGAGGGAAATTCAAATGTTGCACAAAACACATAACATTTATATTATATATATATATATATATATATATATATATATATATATGTGTATATACTGTATATACACACACACACACATACACATATATATACATATATATATATATATATATATATATATATATATATATATAATATATAGCGCATGAATTATAATCTAATCAATAATATAATTTTATAATATATATATAATAAAATTATATTATTGATTCGATTATAATTCATGCGTTTGTGTTTCAAATTTATCACATCTGGGATGTCTACTAGAGTCTTGTTTTGGTCAGGTTTAAGTCAGTAATTACTAAGAATTGTAGGCCTATAATACATAACGCCACATTTCCATGCAAAAAAATTTACTGCTTTTGGTACATAATTCCTGACATATTAAACAAAGATTGAGACAATAATAGTACCTACAAATATTATCACAATCACCCCGCGCTTCAGGAAAAAATAAAATAGATATGCCAGATATATGCTACCTTGACATATAGCTGCTGCCTTAAAATACAAACATAATCAAAAAAACATGTGTTAATTCTCTCAGAAGTCAGTGAATAAGAAAGGTTCAACACATAAGCAGCGCTAAAGACCCTGTTTAAAAGTCCACATATGTGAATGAGTCAAAAAAGTCCTCAGGAGAGTGAATCCACGGATGAAGATCAAAGGATAACTTCCACCACACCACGTGACCCCCCTAAGTATTGCTCACTCACCAGAAATCATTGTAATAGAGCCTTTGAATATCCACCGATCACACCAAATGCAGACCACTCCACGATCGTTTAGGCACAGAATCTCCCCAATCTGAACACCTTATACCAAGAGATCCACATACTCCAGTGCACCGGCAGTAAATGTAAGCAAGAAAGAGGCTCATAGGGCAGTATATCAACACAGTTTTATTAAAACACCCGCCCCATCCCTCAATCAATGCACTCACAGCAAACAATATATTAAAAGGCTTTCAATATGCTAGAACCATATGCTGATCGAGACCTCACCGCTCCGCTCCCGCTCCTCTGTTATGCTGGATCAGTCACAGATGTCAGCTCACAACGGGCAAGGATATGGGGATGCGGCTCTTACAGCTCTGAATGATGTCGGGGTGTCCGCGTGCTCACGCCCTATTCCTGACATAATCATACCGCCAGGGAGGTTAAAAGAGAACTGTTAAAGTTTTTATATTCAGATAATATGTGTATGGCATTACAGTCAATAGAGTTTACAGTGTTTTGGTTTTTATTAATTTTTAAAGTTGCACTGTAGTTTGTTATAAAGCACTATTTTTGTTTGTTTATGATACTGGAGATTTTAGTCGACTAAAATTAATACAATTAAGATGACTAAAATGCAACTAAATCTAAAATGCCATTTTAATCCAAAGACTATGACTAAATCTAAATTGAAATTTGAACTTAAAATTAACACTAGTCATATGGAGAGCCCTTTTTAAAATAGGAGCACAGCTATAGCTAATTTATCATCATAGTGCAATATTCAAATATATCCATGATATGTTTGCCACTTTGAGCATGAGTGCTTTGCTATGCATGGCTTAGCATCCAACATTTGGATCTATGAGCAATTTTACAACAAAAGTTATGCTGTTGTGTACCTGGAAATGTATTATCTGGTTTTATTCAACGTCTACTTTTTTCATAGTGATTGCTTTTTGTTTCTCGAGAGAGGAGTTTTCCCTTCCTCTCGCTTTACTAACTTAACAACTAACATATCAGTATGACGGTCACACAACTTCCTAAAACAAAAACTTTTTAAAACTGAACTCATAATATTCCTCACTTTCCCCGTCAAGATCAATAATACAACTATCAGTCCCTCTCCTTAAACCAGGGTGTTAAGTGTAATCCAGTCCTTTCATCCCAAATCCAATCAATGTCCAAATATTGCAGACTTAACTTTTTAACATTTCCAAAAATATGCCCTTTCTTAACCAATTCTGGACCGGAAGGAATTTGCCCCCTTAACGACCAGGCCATTTTTTGCGATTCGGCTCTGCATTACTTTAATGGACAATTGCATGGGTGTGCGACGCTGCACCCAAGTAAAATTGATCTCCTTTTTTCCCCACAAATAGAGTTTTCTTTTGGTGGCATTTGATCACCTGTGCGATTTTTATTTTATGCGCTATAAACAATAAAAGGGCGACAATTCTGAAAAAAATATATATATATTTTTCACTTTCTGCTATATAACATTCCCCAAAAAAAAAATTTAAAAATCTATTTTTTTTATCCTTTTAGGTCAATTTGTACTTGGCTGCATATTTTTGGTAAAAAAAATCTCAGTAAGCGTATTTTGATTGGTTTGCACGAAAGTTATCGTATCTACAAACTAGGGGAAAGATTTATGTCATTTTTATTTATTTCATTTTTTTTAATAGTATTGGCGGCGATCTGCGATTTTTAGCGGGACTGCGACATTGCGACAGACAGATCAGACCCCTAACTGACATTTTTGACACTTTTGGGGGGACCAGTGACATTACTACAGTAATAAGTGATAAAAATATGCACTGTTACTGTAATAATGACACTGGCAGGAAAGGGGTTAACCTAGGGGTGATCAAAGGGTTAAATGTGAGCCTAGGGGAGTGTTTTCTAACTGTATGGGGAAGGGATTTGTGAAATGATCATAGAGACCTGTGATCCTATATAGCAGGATCACAGGTGCTCTGTGATCATTTCAGAGGGAAGAATGGTCAGCTGTGTTTGCAACAGCTGACCGTCCTTCTCTCTCAGCGGGGAGCAATCACCGGTCCCGTGCATCCGCATCCCTGCTGCCTAGTGGGGGTAAGAGTGCGCCGCCGCCGGCATGCGCTCGCCCCGAGGATCGCTCCCGCGGATCGCTATACAAGTACGGCGATTTGCGCAGTCGAGCCATCCACAATATATATGCGGCAGGCGGTCGGCAAGTAGTTAACCAATCAAACCACTGAGCTACTATTTTACTCCCTTGTTATCTCTTGCTTCAATCAATTCACCTCCCTACTCATTGACCTATCTCTACACAGGCTATTTCCTCTTCAGTCTATCGTGAATGCTCCTGCCACACTCTTTTACCTTACCAACTGCGGAATGTCCACCACCCCGCTTTCCAATTACTTGCCAATTACTCCATTGACTTCCAGTCACCCAACAAATACATTTTAAAAATACTAACATACAAAGCCATCCACAACTCTGCCCCAAGCTACATGACAAATCTTGTCTCAACATATCACCCAAACCTTCCCCCCTAATCCCCCTAAGACATCGTACTCTCAAGTTCCCTTGTCTCCCCCCTCCCATGCTCACATCCAGGTCTTCTCCAAGACCTTTCCTATCTTCTGGAACTCTCTACCTCAATCTGTCTGGCTTTCTCCTTCTCTGTCCATCTTTAGGCAATCCCTAAAAACTCTTCAGGGAAGCCGTCCATGCCTCTACCCAAAAACTGTGCTAAAAGTAAAAATGAAAAGAAAGTTCCCCTTAACATTCATACCAGACCCTTATTCTCGCTTACAGCATGGGTGACCAGAAAAGGGAGAGCAGTGAGTGTATGGACCTTCCTACCTGAACCATACCAAGCCACATGTATCTTGTCCATACTACTGTTTCAAATTGACAGATCCACAGCAGTTTCTGTTTGTAAATGAACAAGCCAGAGATGCTGGGTGACATCATTGCCCAAATAAGACTCCATTAGGTCAATGACATCACCCAAGATCCCCCGCTGGTTTATTTAAACAGAAACTGACTGGTGATCTGTCATTTAGTGATGGTAGTGCTGCTGCTGCTGCTAAATGATGGATCCCTGGCCATGTTGTTTACAAAGAGCAGCTAGGGATTTGCGTGAATGAACTGGTCAAATATGGCCAGTTCATTTGGTGGCCTTTATCAAAACCAAGGCTCGCCCTGACTGAAGACCTCTGATGCCAATCTTCTGCTATATACTGTATGTCCCTGGATGGGAACCCTATTAGTCTGGAGTTAGGGACCGCACTTTACAGAGGTGCCTTAGTGCAACAGTTTGCTCACAAGCAGGTAAATGTGCTGGGATGCTTTTTAGGTTGTAATATTCTGTGACTGCCATGCCCATGTTTACTTAGGTATAAATTTCTCTTACTGATTCCAATTTTTTTTCCACTAGAAGCTCACTCGAGAATTACTCATATACTATATACTATACTATAAATATAGTATATATACTATACTATATACTACATTCTAAATATAGTATATATACTATACTATATACTATACTATAAATATCAAACAGCTATATAACACGTGTACCTTGTTAAATACATAGGACCATGTTTGACATTGTCTGCACTCTGGTTGTCCCGCAGTCAGCAATAAAAACTGACAGCCTTTAATGAGTAACACAATGCAACTCATGGCATCATTCAACACTCCCTGTCTGCTATCTACCTCTTGTGATGATTGGAAAATAACTTCCTCTGTGCATTGATGCTGTCAATGGCATAGATACTGTAGCAAGAGAGGGTTAAAAAACACTATGGGATTGATTTATTAAAACATGAGAGTGCAAAGTCTGGTGCAGCTGTGCATGGTAGCCAATCAGCTTCCAACTTCAGCTTTTTCAAATTAATCTTTGACAAAAAAAATGGAAGCTGATTGGATCCATGCAGAGCTGCATCAGATTTTGCACTTTCCAGTTTTAGTAAATCAACCCCAGAGCTGCATCAGATTTTGCACTCTCCAGTTTTAGTACATCCACCCCTATAAGTTGCATGATGGTGCTCAAAGATGGCTGGAAATTTTGCAAAACATTGACAACGGAAGTGCAGACAGAAGCCAAACATAGTTATCAAGGTATGTGTTCTATGGCTTATTAATGTTGTAAAGCACATTTTTTTGTTATTGTAGCAGGTTTTTCAGGCATTGGGCCTGATGTGGGTCTGTCATTGTTACCGGTTACCTCTCCAGCCCATGTGAGCTGTGACCCTGGGTGTGAGAACTGAGACATTGACAACTCCAGCATCTTGGTTTTATGGTTTTATTGTAGATAAAGGGGATGGGAGATGGGAATGAGTGAGATACTCCTGTAGGCTTAACTAGATACAACTTGGGACTTTATCCAGAAAATGTCTGTTAACGCTGCCTTGACGCCAGTCAATGCTAGCCAGCGGTCACTGACGCTTAGAACACACTGTAACTTGAAATAAGTGCTGAATCCTCGACTCTAGGTCCAGAAGACTCAGAACTGTGGAGCATAGAACTACTGACACTGCTGCACTGCAAAGTCACTGACTACCCTCTCCAGCCTGGCACTGGCTTGAGATAGCTTGCTGTGAATTCCTGTATGGCTGCAACTCTCAACTGGTACTCTGCACAATTCAGGGCCCAAACCGCAGGCGCCCCCTTTACATTTTTAACCCTTCAGGGTCCACTGACTATGTATCCTCTCTGTTACTTCAGGGTCCTTAACCTAGGTACCCCCTTTACAGCTAGCTGACACTGTATCCCAGAACCTCCTCTGGAGCGGTCTCCTCTAACTCTTAAGGCAGACCCCCAGGGGCAATCCTCAGTACTCACGACCTGTGTAGGCTTTCCTGAGACTGGACCCCTCTCGCTCTCCGCTGGTTCTCGGCACACCGGATCCCCTTAGCTCAACTCAGCACTCTCTGGATTCTCAGGCAACACCCCGAGACATCCGCTTCCTCAGACAGGAGGGGAGACAACCGTTTTCTCCCTCCTGGGACTCTTCTCCCGCCAAAGACACTGTGTCACGCACTTCCCCTAAACTTATACCCACCCCCAGAATCCTTTGTGGCATAATCTGCCTTCTGGGGTAGTTACAAGCCTGAATGTGTCCCCTGATTGGGCTTTCTCCACTGCCCTATGAGAAGCCTCTCACACGAGCCAGTGGGGAGACTCCCCCTTCAGCAGGCACACCTGGAAACCCTGACACCCTAACTAAAGAAATCATGGCCCTGCTGTTAGGCAGACAAGGCCCACTATACATTTACCTAGCACCTACCTGTAGGGTGCTACACCATTAAAATAATAAACATGGTATACTTACCATGGTATTGCTTACTTACAATGGTATTGCACAGAGCAGCCCAGAACCTCATCTTTGGGTCTCCCACTGATGCTCTTGGCTTCTCCTTTTCTCTGTGTGCCACCATGGGAAGCGGTTTCCAATGGTGGCACACCTGCAGGCCCTATACTGAGACGTGCTGTGAGCATCCATCGACACACATAGCATGGCTCGGCCCAGCCAGCCGCTCCCTCCTCACAGGATTTGATTGACAGAGCCAGAGCCAAGGGCTCCCACTGCTGTCTCTGAGCCTGTGAGGTGAGAGAGAGAGAGACCTGTGCTGCTGCAGACAGGCACAGTGCTGGATCAAGATAGTACTCAGGTAAGTATAAAGGAAGGCGAGGGGGCGATACAATTAGTGGGACTTTTTTTTACCTCAATGTAGGGAATGCATTAAGGTAATACATTTCTAGCCTTTAGAACCACTTTAATGTTTATAGAGTAATTCCAAGGTGAATTTCCACTTTCTCAATCTCTACTCTATTATACATTTTTTTTAAATCCTTTAGATATACTAATATAACACTAACATCCACCACTGACACTTCCCTCAGGAGTTCTCCAGGGGCCCCCATACAGAGCAGGGCCCCCAGCACTCCCAGTGGTGTCCCTCTATCACCTGGACAGGATCTTCAGCTTGTAGTGGACCCTCTGCACACAGGAGGAAAGAAAAGCTGAACAGAGCAAAAGGTCATGTGAGAAGATGCTGCAGTCCCACCCAACATCACATGTCAGCAGATCTCCCATTCATGTCTGAATGTGATGCAAGAAATGGCCCGCTGGAGAACTGACTGCTGCTCACAGCTTAAAGACCTTCTCGGGAAGCAGAGCTGACATCTCCTGACTCCATTACTGCTGAAGAGAGGAGGATCTTTGTAGACAGAAAACTCTGTTGGGAGAAGATGTCTATGCTTAAGGCGTTTTTTATTCTGTGATCTGGTGAGTTCAATATCCATGGGGAGCGGTATTCCATGAGGTGTGGTGATGTAATTCATGAATTGTACCTGAAACATCATCCCCTGCCAAACCCGAGGGGTGCAAACAATTTAGGACTCACACGGTGTGCAGTTGGGACTATTGAAAAATATATAGGGCTTTTTTTCAGCGGGAATGCGGGGGAACGCAGTTCCGGAACCTCTAGTCTGAATGTATGCAATGGCAAAGGGGTGCTGGGGTCATTGGGTTGAGCTGAGGGGCCTATTGATGCTGGCTGCTGGGGGATCTATTGCTGCTGGGGTAAATCTATTGTTGCTGGAGGGAATTTTGTTGTGGGTGGGACTATTGTTGCAGTGGAGGATTTATTGTTGCTGGGGGGATCTATTGTTGGGGGGTCTATTGTTGCTGATTCAAGAGGATCTATTTTACTGCTTTTCTTGTTACCATTAACAAATTCCAAACAAACTACTTATCAAAACAAAATGATACTTGGTTCTGTATTCTCTAAATTATGTGGTGCTGGGAAATGGGTAGGGGGTGGAACCAAGGGAGGGTGCTCGGAGGTGGGTAGGGGGGTGGAACCAAGGGACGGTGCTCGGAGGTGAATATGGGGTGGAACCAAGGGAGGGTGCTTGGAGATGAATAGGGGGTGGAACCAAGGGAGGGTGCTCAGAGGTGGGTAGGGGGTGGAGCCAAGAGACAGTGCTCGAAGGTGGGTAGGGGGTGGAAGCAAGGGAGGGTGCTCGGAGGTGGGTAGGGGTGGAACCAAGGGACGGTGCTCAGAGGTGGGTAGAGGGTGGAACCAAGGGACGGTGCTCGGATGTGGGTAGGGGGTAGAACCAAAGGGATGGTGCTCGGAGGTGGGTAGGGGGTGGAACCAAGGGAGGGTGCTTTGAGGTGTGTAGGGGGTGGAACCAAGGGAGGGTGCTCAGAGGTGAATAGGGGGGTGGAACCAAGGGAGGGTGCTCGGAGGTGGGTAGGGGGTGGAACCAAGGGACAGTGCTCGAAGGTGGGTAGGGGGTGGAACCAAGGGAGGGTGCTCGGAGGTGGGTAGGGGGTGGAACCAAGGGACGGTGCTCAGAGGTGGGTAGGGGGTGGAACCAAGGGACAGTGCTCAGATGTGGGTAGGGGGTAGAACCAAGGGATGGTGCTCGGAGGTGGGTAGGGGGTGGAACCAAGGGAGGGTGCTCAGAGGTGGGTAGGGGGTGGAACCAAGAAATCAAGGGACAGTGCTCGGAGGTGGGTAGGAAGTGGAAGCAAGGGACGGTGCTCAGAGGTGGGTAGAGGCTGGAACCAAGAGACGGTGCTCGGAGGTGGGTAGGGGGTGGAACCAAGGGATTATGCTCAGAGGTGGGTAGGGGTGGAACCAAGGGAGGGTGCTCAGAGGTGAGTAGAGGGTGTAGTAAAGGGACGGTGCTCGGATGTGGGTAGGGGGTAGAACCAAGGGACGTGCTCGGAGGTGGGTAGGGGGGTAGAGGGAGGAACCAAGGGACGGTGCTCGGAGGTGGGTAGGGGGTGGAACCGAGGGATGGTGCTTGGAGGTGGGTAGGGGGTGGAACCAAGGGGGGTGCTCGGAGGTGGGTAGGGGGTGGAACCAAGGGACGGTGCTTGGAGGTGGGTAGGGGGTGGAACCAAGGGACAGTGCTCGGATGTGGGTAGGGGGTGGAACCAAGGGACGGTGTTCGGAGGTGGGTAGGGGCAGAGACGAGGGGTGATTCAGAAGTGGGGAGTTCCAGCACCTATTCTCTGAGAAAAAAAGCCCTGAAAATATATATAATTGAATACATCTGTAAAGCGCTGCTAATTCTTTTATCCTAATTTGGAAACTTGAAGCATATAATTGTATGATACTTATATAAAGAAAAAAAATTAAATTGGCAAAGCTCTATAAATTCAATTCTTGTCTTCTACTGTAGATAATGCACTCTCCTTTGATTAACTTCGACTCAAGTGTACCAACAAAACCACAAGGCCAGGTCTATGGCAAAGCAATCCATATCAACAGGTAAGTGGGAACTGAAGAATCGGGAAATTAACTTTTTTCCTGTCTCTAAATCTACCATGTTCCGATCAAAGGTCAAAGCATCAAGTCGGTAGAATAATTCAAATCATTTGAATGTCACTGGGTTAAATATAACTTTTTCTCTGCCCTTCGCATTGATCAGCTGTTTTAACGTTAGGCAGAATCTTTCTGTATAAACCGGTCATTACAAGAACGATTTCATAGAACTCGAATAGATGTGAGCATTAAAGGATGGTTGTTATGGCAGCAGCCTAAGCATCAAATTCTGCCAGTAATTTTCAGTCATTCGACCTTCTGTCTACCAAAACAGTTTGTACTCTGCAGCTACTTAGGGGTTGAATTCTCACACTGTCGACAACAGGCAAATGAGCAAAGCGGGCGTATAAAAGAAGAGATCTATTATAGGCAGAAGATAGAGTAAGTTCAAAGAAATTAGTGTTTCACTACATACCGCAGGAACATTCCTATATCTTTCATTCTTCCTATTAAAAAAAAAAAATTACGTTCAGTTCTGAATAGAAGTTGACATTGTGCATGGTTGCCTTTTTTTTCCCCAGATACTTAACTGGTTCTGGACCGAAAGGATTTTCCCCCTTAATGACAAGGCCATTTTTTTTGATTCGGCACTGATTTACTTTAACGAAAAATTGCGGTTTTTTTTTGCGGACGTGCACCCAAATAAAAATTGATGTCCTTCTTTTCCCACAAATAGAGCTTTCTTTTGGTGGTATTTGATCATCATTGCAATTTTTTTTTTTTTGTGCGCTATAAACAAAGAAAGAGCGACGTTTCTGAAAAAAATATATATATATATTTTTCACATTCTGCTATATTAAAAAAAAATGTAAAAATCAAAATTTCTCATCCTTTTAGACCAATTTGTATTCTGCTACAAATTTTTGGTAAAAAAAAATCGTAATAAGCGTATTTTGATTGGTTTGCGCAAACTTTATCACGTCTACAAACTAGGGGAGAGATTTATGTAATTTTTATTTATCTATTTATTTTTTTAATAGTAATGGTGGAAGGGGAGGGGCTTAGTCATTATACTTATTTTGAGTATTTATTTTTAAAGGGCAAACGGCAGCATTTATTTTTAAAGCATTTGTTAACCTAAAAAAAAAATGTATTCTGTTCCCTTAAAGCATGTTATACAGCACTGCTGTGTAATTTGGCCCCTTCTATCACCTAAAATACCTGGCTGATCCTGCCTGGCTATGTCCTTCCCTCTGTAAACTGATCACGGTACATGATTGCTGAGCCATGACACCGTGGTCAATCTATGCGCCTCCGTCATCCGCAGCCCTTCTGTCTGCCTCTGCCCCCCCCCCTCCCTCCCTGCCTGTCTGCTCCTGTGTCAGAGCCTGTCCCCTCCCCTCCCCTCACCTCCTGCTGCTGTAGTTTCATTTAAAGTTTCATATCTTGTCTGCAGTCTGTTTAATAATCCTGTGTGCCCCTTTGTCTGTTTTTAAAAATAAGCCATTCTTTACAAGTTTTCAGAGCGCCAATCGTCGCTCACGTGACCTGCCACCTCTCCCCGCCTCTGCTCCTCCCTTCCTCCTACCCTCCCAACTGATGACAGTGAAGAATCATTGGCCCCACCCACTGCAGGCGGGGAGAGGAGAGAGCCGACGGGTCACGTGAGGGGCGCTCTGAAAACTGGTAAAGAACGTCTTATTTTTTTAAAAACACATACACAGATACAGGGGTACACAGGATTATTAAACAGACCAGACAGGATGGTATAAGTGGCTTAACAACCACTTTAACCAAATAACGACCGCCCATCGCATTTTTACAGGCCAAAGCGGCGTTATACTACGTCGCTCGCTCAGGAGACTCTAGGGGGCAAACGCGCCGCTCGTTAGCTGGGGAGCCAGTGCGAGTGACCCACGGCTCTGATGGCCGCCGGCCACTCGCGATCTCCCGCAGCTGAGAGAGAAGGACAGACGGCTGATGTAAACACAGCCGCCTGTCATTCTCCCTGAAGTGATCACAGAGGCTATGTGATCCTGCTATGTAGGATCGCATGGCTCTGTGATTACTTCTCAAGCCACGCCCCCTGACAGCTAGAATCACGCCCCTAGGGACACATTTAACCCCTTGATCACCAGTAATGTTACCCCTTCCCCGCCAGTGTCATTTTTACAGTAACAGTGCATATTTTTAGCACTGATTACTGTAGTAATGTCACTGGTACCCCTAAAAGTGTCAAAAATGTCAGTTAGGGGTCCAAACTGTCCGCCACAATGTCGCAGTCAACAAAAAAAAATCACAGATCGCCGCCATTACTAGTAAAAAAAAAAAAGAAAAGACATAAATCTTTCCCGTAGTTAGTAAACACAATAACTTTTGCGCAAACCAATCAAAATACGCTTATTGCAATTTTGTTTACCAAAAATATGCAGCAGAAAACAAATTGGCCTAAAATGTTAAACGTTTTTGATTTTTACATTTTTTTTGAGAATCTCATATAAAAACATGTGAAAAATATTGTAATTTTTTCAAAATTGTGACTATTTTTTTGTTTATAGCGCAAAAAATAAAAATCGCACAGGTGATCAATCACCACCAAAAGAAAGCTCTATTTGTGGGAAAAAAAGTACGTCAATTTCGTTTGGGTACAGTGTTGCACGACCGCGCAATTGTCCATTAAAGTAACGCAGTGCCGAATCGCAAAATATGGCCTGGTCAGGAATGAGGTAAAATCTTCTGGTCTTAAAGCAGTTAAAAATACACTTATTGAGAATTTTTTTGTCAAAGACATGTAGTTAAATATATTTTGACCTAAATATATGACAAAAATTTAATATATTGGATATTTTTTAACTGTCAAAGTAGAAAAATATTGTTATTTTTTCAAAATTGTCGCTTTTTTTTATTAATATCGCAAAAAATGAAAAGCGCAGAGGTGATCAAATACCACCAAAAGAAAGCTCTGTTTGTGGGAAAAAAAAGGACGGAAATTTTGTTTGGGTACGGCGTTGCATGACCACGCAATTGTCAGTTAAAGTCGCACAGTGCCGAATCGCAAAAAGTGGCCTGGACGTAAAGCAGGAAAATCCTCCGGTGGTTAAAGGGCCCTGCATGATGAAAAAAAAACAAGAATTGAGCAGAGTGTAGCCATGATGATCACAGGCTTTGGTGTCCCTAAATGGACATCTTTGAGGCATCCAATGTCCCCCATACCTCACTTTTTCCTTGAAGAGGAATTGCCGTTGTCATCCTGGAGGATCCTGAATGGTATGGCTCTCAAAATGATGGCAAAGACTCATTCTGCCAATAAAAGCGCTGCAAATGTGCAGAGCTCAAAATGGGATTTATGAAATGGCAGTTTTAATCTGGGACTTGGTGAGAGGAAATGGTTTTGCTTCTATCTGAAAGCATCTGAAACGGATCGGTTTAGTGTCAATTTGAGGCTGCGTAATCAGGAGCATTAAATGCAGCAGGGAACACATCCTCAACAATTTGGAAACGCAGAGCTTATAATTCATTGATTTTGTGACTAACCATTTACATCGGTGATAGATTGCACTGTATGTTGGGCTCACTCTTGCTTATTATGTTCTTTCTCCCAAGATGCTTTTCCTGATAGAAGATCCTTTAATATTATTTAGTGCTTAATACGGACTGTCTCTCCCAGTTATCTGTGTTAACCTCAAAGAGAACATCACAATGTTCAGTATCAAAACATCTTTCTCCTTATAAAGAACTGTATCAGTTTAGTTGTTTAATACACCAGGAACAAAGAATTGGGTTTATTTGATCTTCGTATATAAGAACATTTGCCTTTGAGGGTTTGTATAGATATAAGAGAATAAAATTGTAAAATTCCAGACTCATGCTTGATTAGACTGACTGTCCTCCGTAGATTTACCATCAGATTGTGACCATTTTATTTATCTGCTTATTCCTCCACATATTTTCTACTGTACTTGAACTGTTTCATTACAATTAAAGGGTAACCCCACTTTTCTTGATAATACTTTGGGGATATTTACTAAAACCATTGCAGCTGTGCCTGCTAGCCAATCAGCTTTAAAGGGTAACTCCACTTTCATGCTATCACATTCATTAAACTGCTATGAAATGGAATCTTTGTTGGAGCCTACACCAGTTTAACTACTTTACGACCGCCCGCCGCATTTATACTGCAGCAGGCAGCCGCTCCCAGGCAAATCGTCGTACATGTACGGCGCTTGCTCTTGGGAGGCTAGGAGGCTGCCGCCCCCGCTCGTCAGTGGGGAAGCTGATGCAGCGGGCAGGTGGCTCCGATTGCCGCCTGACACCCGCGATCGTTCCCCACTGAGAGAGAAGAACGGTCAGCTGTTGTAAACACAGCTGACTGTTCTTCTCCATGGAATGATCATAGAGCCCCTGTGATCCTTCTATATAGGATCACATGTATCTATGGTCATTTCAGAAGCCACGCCCCCCACAGTTAGAATCACTCCCCTAGGCTCACATTTAACCCCTTGATCACCCATAATGTTAATCCCTTCCCTACCAGAGTCATTATTAGAGTAATAGTGCATATGTTTAGCACGGATTACTGTAGTAATGTCACTGGTCCCCCCAAAAGTGTCAAAAATGTCAGTCAGGGGTCCGATCTGTCTGCCGAAATGTCGCAGTCCTGCAAAAAATTGCAGATTGAGGCCATTACTAGTAAAAAAAAAAAAAAAACAATAAAAATGACATAAATCTTTCACGTAGTTAGTAGACTAACTTTTGTGCAAACCAATCAAAACACACTTACTGCGATTCTTTTTTACCAAAAATATGTAGCATAAAACAAATTGGCCTAAAATGTTAAGACATTTTTATTTTTAAAATGTTTTATTTGAGAATTTCATATAGAAGAATGTGAAAAAGTTTTTTTTTTTTTTTTCAAAATTTTCGCTCTTTTTTTGTTTATAGCACAACAAATAAAAAATAAAAATAAAGGTGATCAAATACCACCAAAAGAAAGCTCTATTTGTGAGGAAAAAAAGGACATCAATTTTACTTGGGTACAGCGTCACACGACCGCGCAATTGTCCGTTAAAGCAATGCAGTGCCAAATTGCAAAATAGGGCCTGGTCAGGAAGGGGGAAAATTCTTCCAGTCTTAAAGTGGTTAAAGCGGAGTTCCGGCCTCAAATACCTTTTTTAACTAAAAATACCCCTATAATACTAATCCATCTCCCTTTACAGAACCTCTATTCTCATACTTACAAGGTGTACAGTATTGGATTTTAGTCAAAATCTTACTTTTAAAAACGCTGTCTGGGCGCGGCCATCTTGGATGTGGGCATCTGAAGCCGCAGTGTAATCTGCTGTGTCCTTCTTCCTGATTCCCTGGAGTGTTCTGGGAGTTCTTCCTGATTCCAGCCTCTTGGGAGTGATGACAAACAGCTCCCAGGATGCAATGCAAAGGCAGAAGTGATGTCCACAGAGGGGGGAGAAGGAGGAAGTACAATCAAAAATGCCCTGAAAATAAGGTAAGGGACCCCCGGAAAAAATTGAAAATGCCCAATTATTGATCAGCATAGCGAGCACTCCAGGAATCACTAAAGTTGCAAAATAGGCTGGAACCCCGCTTTAAGGATTCTCTCTCATGTGCAAGTGAGCAAGCCTGTAGCTAGAAGCAATAAGACGAGAGAATGGGACAAAAGAGTATTGTCATTTTGCTCTGATTGGTCATAGTATAGATTTTGTTTAAACGCTTAAAGGGTAATTCCACTTTTGTGGGGGGAAAAAATAGCATATAAAGAAAAAACAATATTGTGACACAAATCATATTATAATTGAAGATTATTAAAAATGACCTTTCCTTTTCAATCTGCAGCTGTTGCAATTTTCTGAAAATGCAATGCAATAAAGCAACCTGCAGCTGCTCTGTACACAGAATGTATACTGACCACACCCCAGAAACATCATTTCCTGCTTGTGTCATTGGCTCACCAATATTCCCAGAAGTCTGCCTAAGATACAAGTCAGATTTCTGGCATCCCCTGCAACAAAAATCTCATTTTTGGTGATATACTCCCAATAGGAACATGTCTAAAGGGATGCAGGCCCAACAGCTTTCAGCATTAGAGCCCTGCAGCTGCCACAGCTGACAGATAATGATAAAACCACTCCCATTAGACCCACTTAGCACAGAGGAACAAACAATGATTTCTTCAGAATAACAAAAGGTAGGAATCTGCAAAAAAGTTTGTTAAAATCCTTGTAATAGATACCCAGAGGGGAATGTTTTTTTCTCAACAAAGTGGAGTTACACTTTAAGTTCAGCTTGTTTAACCACTTGCGACCGCCCGGCACAGATATACTGCGGCAGGCTGGCTCTGCTGCGTGAATCGCTGTACCCATACGTCATTCCTCGGGAGAGGGGAAGCTGATCTGCGGAGTCGGCAGCCGCGATTGCCACCGGGCATCTGCGATCACTCCCCGGGAAGACAGAACAGTGGTCTGCCGTTGTAAACACATACAGTCACTAGGACCCTAAGCTCAGGTAAGTACTCACAATGTCAAAGGATCACCAGATGCCTCCTTCTAGTATCCACTGGACACTCTTCAGTGAGGAAGAGGTTAGTGCTCACCATGCCACAGGACAGCCATACTCTTTCCAACTTCCACCAGACACTCTTCAGTGAAGGATTGATTAATACTCACCATGCCACAGGACAGCCAGCCATACCCTTTCCAACTTCCACCAGACACTCTTCAGTGAGGGATTGATTAATACTCACCGTGCCCCAGACAGCCATACCCTTTCCAACTTCTACAGGGCACTCTTCAGTAAGGGATTGATGAATGCTCACCATGCTATCGGACAGCCATACCCTTTCCAACTTCCACAGGGCACTCTTCAGCGAGGAAGAGGTTAGTGCTCACCATGCCACAGGACAGCCATACCCTTTCCAACTTCTACCAGACACTCTTCAGTGAGGGATTGATTAATGCTCACCATGCCACAGGACAGCCATAGCCTTTCCAACTTCCACCAGACACTCTTCAGTGAGGGATTGATTAATGCTCACCATGCCACAGGACAGCCATACCCTTTCCAACTTCTACAGGGCACTCTTCAGTAAGGGATTGATTAATGCTCACCATGCCACAGGACAGCCATACCCCTTCCAACTTCCACAGGGCACTCTTCAGCGAGGAAGAGGTTAGTGCTCACCATGCCACAGGACAGCCATACCCTTTCCAACTTCCACTAGACACTCTTCAGTGGGGGATTGATTAATGCTCACCATGCCACAGGACAGCCATACCCTTTCCAACTTCCACAGGGTACTCTTCAGCGAGGAAGAGGTTAGTGCTCACCATGCCACAGGACAGCCATACCCTTTCCAACTTCCACCAGACACTCTTCAGTGAGGGATTGATTAATGCCCACCATGCCACAGGACAGCCATACCCTTTCCAACTTCCACAGGGCACTCTTCAGCAAGGAAGAGGTTAGTGCTCACCATGCCACAGGACAGCCATACCCTTTCCAACTTCCACCAGACACTCTTCAGTGGGGGATTGATTAATGCTCACCATGCCACAGGACAGCCATACCCTTTCCAACTTCCCCCAGACACTCTTCAGTGAGGGATTGATTAATGCTCACCATGCCACAGGACAGCCATACCCTTTCCAACTTCCCCCAGACACTCTTCAGTGAGGGATTGATTAATGCTCACCATGCCACAGGACAGCCATACCCTTTCCAACTTCCACCGGGCACTCTTCAGTGAGCCCTCCAGACCAGGTTCTTAGATTAGAGTTCTCTTTCATAGCTTAAGAAAAAGGGATCTTAGAAGCAAGCCCCTTAGCTATGCCACAGTTGGGATCTCGGTGAACATGCAGCAAACTCCAGCTTTTTTCCCAGAGGGACAGAGCCCCTCCGGCTGGAGACTCCTCTTGCAGGATTAGACCCAGGACTAAAACAGGGCTGCTCCAGGCCTCAGACTATTTATGAGATCTTCAGTCACATACTGGCCACACTTCTTCAGGGATTGGCTACAGCACAATACATATTCATGCTCCAATTTGCCTAGCTCAACCTCCTATGGTTCCAGAAATCTCTAGAAGGCAGGGGAGAGCAATCAAGCCTGCAGCCTGTGAAACCCAGAACAGCCAAAATAAATCAACAATGGCTCCACTGATTACAGAGGAGCCAAAAAGAACTGAATTTGCCTAACGTCCTAGCAACTGAATTAGGAGGATGCTACACAGGATACAGCAAAGACGTAAAGGTCAGCAGGAGAACCCAATGAGCTGCAGGGGGACCCAGGAGATCAACACTCCAGGAAGTGTTTGTTTCCCTGGGGACTAGGCTTCAAAATTATATATACATACATATTTAAATTGGAACTTTTACACTCCCAACCAACATTCATTATTTTGAATTCTCATGCAGCTACCATCAGTAAATAGATAGGAAAGCATATCGTATTTACTTCTTTAAACTTTTTTTTTAAATTTCTTCAGTTACTTCCTGGTTTCTTGCCTAGACAAATGATGTGATACTTGAGCATCCCACAACTCTACAGGCTTGTCTCCTAAAACTTCTAATGTGAGTTTTTATATATTGGAATACATTTTTATCATACAGTCTACACTCAGAGGCCCCTTTTTGTCAGTTTTTTCCTTAAATTATGTCATTTATCCCAGGATTCTTCAGATGGAGAGGAAAGGAGGAGGGGTTTTCTCAGCTAAGCGCACTCCCCTGCATGCATGCTTGAACTAAGGACAGATGGATTCCAGGAAGTAAATGCTACGTGAATCATTTGCCCTTACTAAAGGTGGCCACTGACAGAAATACTAGGGCAGTGAATGAGAACCTTGGCACCCCCAGATGTTTTTGAACTACATTTCCCATGATGCTTATGCACTCTGTTATGTAGGTGAGCATCATGGGAAATGTAGTTTCAAAACATCTTGGGTGCCAAGGTTTGCCATCACTTTGCTAGGGACTGTTTTTCAAAGTACCGTATTTTCCGGCGTATAAGACGACTTTTTAACCCAGGAAAATCTTCTCAATAGTCGGGGGTCGTCTTATATGCCGAGTGTCGTCTTATAGGGCGGATGCTGAAACTTCGGAGTCGACTGAACTATGCGGTGGCGGGGATGGCTCAAAAACGGTCGCGGTATGCCCGGGGTTGTAAGCCTGCTTGGATTGGCTCTCCCTGCCTGCCCAGCCCTCCCTGTCTCCGAGACTAGGGTATGCCCAGGGTATGGAAAAAAGAGAGAGAGAGCGGCGATGTGACCAGAAAAACATGCCTCTTTCACTCGTCTGGCCCGCCCTTGTATCCTATTACCGTACCTCCTTCTCTGCGTCTCGCTCCTGAGGACTGCAGTAAATCGTTGGAGGTGCGCATGTGCGAGATCCGAGAGCCAGAGAAGAAGGTACGGTAATAGGATACAATGGTGGGCCAGACAGGTGAAAGAGGCGTGTTTTTTTGGTCACATCGCCGTTCTCTCTCTCTCTCTTTTTTCCATACCCCGGGCATACGGTATTTTTAATGACAGATAGCATCTAGGTGCTGGATCACACTAAATAAACGTGGAAGGGCTGGTTGTGTACAGAAAGCAAAAATATCTTTGCGTTACAGACAGGATGCTGAAATGGTTATGAAAACTGAAAATTCAAGTGACACAGTATCGTCTATGTCAAACATGCATTCAAAAATTAAAAAACACTGTCACTGAGATCAGTGGCCATTTTTCATTTTGTTTCCTGAGTTAAAACTTGCCCATTATATTATCATTTAACTATTGGGTCATGGATTACCATATTGAAATCAAATGTGATGTTTTTTTAATTTTTATTTGGTGTGCGTTGGAAGAGGGGTAGTATATCCCAAACTCTATATTTTAACTGGAAAAGTTGGGGGTCGTCTTATATGCCCAGTCGTCTTATACGCTGGAAAATACGGTGAGTTCTCAACAAAATAAAGCATAGACATATGGATGGATGGGGGGGAATTTGCTTTGAATAGTAAAAAGGAATTAATTAGCGTTTTTGGTTTGTGAGGCTCGGATGCAGTTTAGTGTTTCGCTTTAACATACATAAAATAAAATTAATTACCCAATTAATTGATAAAATAAAAATAAATACAATCAATAAAATGCATCTGTAACAGGCATGCCTTCCTTTAAAAATGTATTATTTAGTGGCAGAGTAACTTTAAGCTAAAGATTATTATTATTATTATTATAATACAGGATTTATATAACGCAAACAGTTTGCGCAGCGCTGCGGACAGATGTATATGGTCTTTGTGGTGTGGCATAAGGCAAGAAAATAATCATTTCCAAGCAAGCCTGACATCTTGTGCCCTGAATTGCATTAATTTTGCACATCACAATTTCTATAATTACGTCTATTTTAAAAAAGCAACATTTTCGCTGACCAATAGCATTGATCTTTCGAAAAGGTTGTTTTCTAAATTTACCGTTCTTTGCTTATCCCCCTAGCTGTTTTTAATACAATGCGTTCTGCTTTTTTTTTCTTTTCTTTCCTAAAGAGGCAAAACTGCTGACAGCGAGAAGAAAAGAATGTAATTTAACAATTAATTCCGAGCTTATTTAGGTAGCGGAGAGAGCTTCAGATGAAAATGTGGCCACCAGAGGTCAGCCAAAATCTGCTGCACAAAAAAAAAAGTCGAATAGCTGAGATATCAGAATGTATTAAAAACAGCTGAGAAAATGAGCTGGGATCAACGGGTTGCGTCTCCAAAGTCCTGATTTCCAGTAGATTTTACCATCAGCATCTTTATTTTCAGCCTAGCCAAAAGCAATAGGTTCCTTTTTATAAAGTTCAAGACTGCAGACAACACTGAAAACATTTGCAGCGCCGGGCGGCTCGTTTACATCCAGCGTCGCTGAAACCAGAAGCAATTAGCTGGGGCACAAATTGACAAACATTGCTTTAAATAAGAATAATGATGTAACCGGTGTAATGCAAATTTTTTTTTTTTCGTTTACTTCAATTGGTAGTATTGCAATTCTTGCTTTAGGGGTGAATCCAGGCAAACAGCTATGCGTATGGTCAGACAGCAGATACAGAAGATGTTTTAACCACTTTAATACAGGATACTTTCACCCCCTTCCCACCCACGCCAATTTTCAGCCTTTAGCGCTGTTTCACTTTGAATGACAATTGCGCGGTCATGCAACAATGTACCCCAAAAAAATGTTATCATATTTTTAAGACAGATAGAGCTTTCTTTTGGTGGTATATAATCTTCACTGGGTTTTTTTTTTTCTAAATAAATGCAAAAAGGCCACAAAAAAAAAGTTTTTATTAGTTTGTTATAAAATTTTGTAAATAAGTAATTTTTCTCCTCCGCTAATGTGCACTGAGGAGGCTACACTGAAGGGCACTGATAAGCTGCACTGACAGGCACTGATGAGGCAGCACTGATAAGGTGACACTGATGGGCACTGGTAGGTGGGGCTGATATGCAGCACTGATGGGCATTGATAGGTGGCACTAGTATGCAGCACTAATGGGTACTGATAGGCAGTACTGATGGGCACTAATAGGCAGCACTTATGGGCACTGATATGCAGCACTGATGGGCATTGATAGGTGGCACTGGTATGCAGCACTAATGGGTACTGATAGGCGGTACTGATGGGCACTAATAGGCAGCACTTATGGGCACTGATATGCAGCACTGATGGGCATTGATAGGCAGCACTGTATGCAGCACTGATGGGCACTGATAGGCGGAACTTATGGACAGTGATAGGCGGCACTTATGGGCCATGATAGGCACTGTTAGGCAGCACTAATGTGCCCTGATAGGCAGCATTGATGGGCACTGATGAGGAGACACTGATGGGCACTAATAAGCGGCACTGATTGGCATCACTGATGGGCACTGATTGGCATCACTGGTGGGCATCACTGATGGGACTGCACTGATAATCATTGTGTTGATTGCCCCTGGGGGCGCACACGAGCGGCCATTGTAGGGGACGTCATATGACGTCCACTCAGAACAATGAAACCCCTGCCCGACTGTCAGTCTGCTATAGGTCAGACAGGAACTGGTTAAATATGTCTTTCCATTGCTGATGGCCTCCAGGAAATGCATTCTCAATGCTCTGCTGACCCTCTTTTTTGCTTTCTGAGCCAATGACCAAGAGAACATGTTTAGATCAGGAGAAACAGAGTAAGGTCAGAAGTCCTTGCTCTGGGTTAATGAGGTTTAAAGTAAGGCTATAAAGGGCAAAGCAACAGGTTCACTTTGAAGTTGAAGTTTAGGTGTGGCAGTTATGGCGTGGACCATTGTTTGTGCCATACCTGTGGGATCCTTGTGAAAGCTGGACATCACTATAGTAGGCACTACTAGCTTGCGGGTCCTGTGTAGAGCACTAAACACAGTTTGGCACAGGTGCCATTTGGAAAACCCTTTGGGGTTTATTTATTAAAGCTGGAGAGTGCAAAATTAGGCTCGCTTCTTCATAGAAATTAATCAGCTTCTAACCTCAGCTTGTTCAATTAAGCTTTAACAATAAACCTGGAAGCTAATTGGTTTCTTTGCAGAAGTGAGCCTGATTTTGCACTCTCCAGCTTTAGTAAACAAACCCCTTTGCATTCATTATGAAATTGCAAAGTGTTCTTTGATTGGACATTGTCTCGACACTACACCTACTCTCTATCTCATCCAATCAGAGAACATCTTCCATTAATTTGGGAAAATGCAAAGCATTCTCTGAATGGTGCCCATCACTGATCTCTTCAGCCAATGGCAACAAAGGAAAATCCTGTCCAAGCTATGAGTCACCGGAGTTGTGGCCCATATAGATCTATAGACTTCACGTAATGCTTTTTAACCTCAGTGTCTGATTAATTTCTTTTTTTAAAGAACTACCATAAGTACCTGTATCAATTATCAGATTACTCTAGGACCCTTTGGGAGTATCTCAATAACAATGGAAATTTTGGTTTAGGGGCTGAAAATATAGGAACCATTTAAAATGTCAGTTATCGTAAAATGAATCTTGTGATGCCCCTGCTGTGGCTAATGGCTATAGATCCAGAAAGCATACCATTTAAATCTGGCAAACTTTATGTAGCTGCCTCGGCTTTTCACCTGCTTACTGGGTAACTTAGTAAGGCCAAGTTTAGTCAAAATTAAAAAAAAATTAAAAATCAGCACAAAGAACATACTTATTATTAATCAAATGTGTTCCTTATGCTGCTTCCTTCTAAATTAGTTGAATCTTTCTCCTCTGATCCCCTCTACCCTCACTGGGTGCATTCTCCTGGTTCGACGGATGTTATTAGAGCAGAGAAACTTGTCATAGGCACTGTTCACACCTGAGTGTATTTCAGCTTGTAAAATGCTAATTTCTGAAGTCTCGAAATGCCCAACAAGTAAAATCCCATTAATTTCAATGGCCCCTGTTCACATCTGAGCATTTTGTCTCCAGAAGAAAAACGCCTGAAGCTCAAAAAAGTACATGAGCTTCTTTTTTGGCTGATTACAAGTGTTTTTGTTAGATGTCACTGCCTTCCTGCAAACACCTGCAAAAAAACACCTGAAAAAAAGCCAGAAAAAAAAAAAAACGTCTGAAAAAAGCCAGAAAAAACGCCTGCAAAAAGCCCAAAAAAAACCTGAAAACGATATGCTCAGGTGTGAATGGAGCCTAAGAGCGCCAAATATAACTGCCTTTTCTATCCACCTCCTCCATTTATAGAAGCCATACAACATCTTCTATGAATGAAAATCACTCTCTATATAGAGGAGGTGGACCTCTCATTCTTCTGCCTGTACTCCATTCATAAATCCCTATAGTACAACTTCAATGAATGGAGGGGGGGTAGAAAGGATGGGCATAGTTGGCAATGAGGAAGGAAAAAAAGTCCCAGAAGCCACACATCACACAAAACCCTCATGAAAGAGTGGAAGCAGTCTTAGCCTCGACTAAACCCCATGGGTGGGACGAAACATGTCGGAGTGTGGCCTAGAGGGAGTCTAGGCTGAGGCTTCTTCCACTCTTTACATGAGGGTTTTGTATGATTTGCAGTTCCTGGGACTTCTTGTCCTTCCTCATTGACTTCTACAGAGCTGAGACAAACTCTTTACCTGCCTGCACTGCCAGCAGTTTTCAGCATATGAGGACCTACTTGAGCCTGACCCTTCATTTCTTTGAATGCGGGAATAGTTGGCACTCTTGATGAGTGCATATGGCATGTCCCTCTATTAACCCCTTATTGCACCAGAAGATTACAGCAGTGTGTGGGGGGGGGGGGGGATGGAAGACAGAAGTTTTTAACTAATGCAGGAGCCAACAGCACAAGGAACACTTCAGACTGATAGTAGGTCATGTCCCTTGTGCTAATCTTTTTGTAGCACCCTCCTAGGTAGTTGCTAGAGGAGAGAATATTGTTTTTTGGATCTTTTCTGCTTACCAGAGAGATTGCCAGGTAATTTTATATTGCTCTCTGCCTACCAGAGAGCAGGATCAGCTAGTGAGGTCTGCTCATGGTGCTCAGGTGCAGCTCAGCTTTTCTGGAGCATTTCACACTGGTCCAAAAAGGAAGCATATTGGACAGTGGGAGGAAACCTGACAAATGAGTGCACAGGCATTTAGTACAGCCCTGGTTATTGGCAGAGGAAAGTGCCTTGGTGAATGCTGGGATACTGTGTAAATGCCAAGGGCACATGTGCTCTGGGTCTTTCAGCTGGAGAGCGGGGTCCCAGAGGGAGGGGGCAGCTGCCCCTCTTCTGTAGAAGCTGCCATGCAGCCTCAGGTGGTCGACATGAGGGCCGGAGAGTCAGAGAAGAGCTGAACCCAGATGTCCTGCAAAGCTGACTGGAAGGGAGACACTGGAAAAGGTTCTGATTCTGCCTACAGTGAGTACAGATCTGTGTAGTGGGGCCTGTTTTGTGGGCTGCTAAAAGAGTCAGTGGATGGGTGTCAGTCAAGGGGATGCTAGAGAGTGTCCTAAAGATAATGTAGTTGCATCAAGTCTGTTGCTAGAGAGAGCAAGAGTATGTAATTCTTCCATACAAGTGGCAGTGTGGTTAAAGCAGTGTGTCTGGTTCTGTAAATAACCTGGTGAGGCCAAATAAGAGTTGTCGTTATGTACTGTGAATAGTTCAAGTTGTAGTATCCCACTATTCCCTTCTCCCATCCAAGTTCCACAATAAATACCAAAAACCAAAATGCCGGGTCTGTTTATTGAGTAGGAGAATGTCAAATTTTGTGAAACAGGAAAAGAGGGGATATCTTTCATTGAGGAGTCTGAGGACACTAGTTCTGATGACAACCAGGGATTCCCTCACTGTATAGCAGTGGCTCTCAACTCCGGTCCTCAGGACCCATTAACAGGCCAGGTTTACACGATAACTGAAATACATCCCAGGTGATATAATTTGCTGCTCAGTGATTGCAGTATTCTAGTCTGCATCTCCCCAAGGTAATGCTTAAAATCTGGCCTCTAAGGGTCCTTTCACAAGGGCTTTCCACCCGGCGGACTCTGTTTTGCTCTGTGGGATGTGGATGACAGGTCAGTCTCCACTTACTTTGCAGAGACGGATCTGTCAGAGCCCCGCTCTTCTCTATGGGAGATCGGATGAAAACGGACCGCCTATCCATTTTCTTCTAATCCTATCCGATGCAATCCCCCAGACGGATGGAAAATAGGGTTTCCATCCATCTGGATTTCACAGACAGGATCGGATCTGATAGCGGTGGGTAACAGCGGAGATGTTACCGCTAACATCCACTGCTCCATAGGGATGCATGGAGCATCCTATCAGGTCTGTCTGAAAAACTAACAGGCGGACCTGATCGGAAAGGCCGTGTGAAAGGGGCCTTAGTGATTCCTGAGGACAGGAGTTGAGAACCAATGCTGTAGAGGGATTTTCATTCACTATTGGTTATGGCTGTGGGGCAGGAAGTGAAGGGAAAGTCCCCAGTGTGATACAGATGGGCAAAATAAACCTTACAGGTGTTATAACCCCCCCCAGCCCCCCACCTTACTCTATCCAAAAATGAAAAAAGTTTTGCCTTTAGTTCTACTTTAACACTATGGAGATCTAATTTCCTCCTCCCATGTAAAAATGGTCTGTCAAGTTTGCCCCCCCCCCCCCTTTTTTTTTTTTTTTTGCTTATTTACGTATAGATTTTTTATTTTTTAAGCTTTTTTATCTGAGAATAGATATGTTTGTACCATGTATGTTAGCCACTTGCCGACTGCCTAACGACGATTTACGTCGGCAGTCAGCCCCTCACAGGCAAAGCGACGTAGGTCTACGTTGCTAGCCTGTGAGGCTCTAGGGAGCGAGCGCGCGCCGCCGGAGGCACGCTCCCCCTCCCGCTCGCTCACGGACCCCCCCGCGCGTGTGCCCGGCAGATCTGATGTCCGCCGGGCACTCGCGATTGTCCGTTACGGCGGGAGAAAGGCAGGCGGCTAATGTAAACACAGCCGCCTGTCATTCTCTCCTGTGTAAGAATGGAGATCATACGGTTCTGCTATGTAGGACCGTTGATCTCTGTTCTTACACCTCAAGCCACATCCTAATCACAGTTAGAATCACGCCACTAGGGACACACTTAACCCCTCCCTCTCAAAAAAAAGTTAACCCCTTCACTGCCAGTGTCATTTTTACAGTAACAGTGCATATGTATAGCACTGATTACTGTAGTAATGTCACTGGTAACTCCAAAAGTGTCAAAAATGTCAGTCAAGGGTCCGATCTGTCCCGCAAAAAAAAAATCAGATCGCCTCCATTACTCGTTAAAAAAAACAACAAAAATGACATAAATCTTTCCCTTAGTTAGTAAACGCAATAACTTGTGCGCAAACCAATCAAAATACGCTTTTTGCGATTTTTTTTTTACCAAACATATGTAGCATAAAACAAATTGGCCTAAAATGTTAAAAAATTTTGATTTTTACATTTTTTGGGGGGAATTTCAAATAAAAAAATGTGAAAAATATTGTTATTTTTGCAAAATTGACGCTCTTTTTTTGTTTATAGCGCATGATCAAAAAATCGCACAGGTGATCAAATACCACCAAAAGAAAGCTCTGTTTGTGGGAAAACAAGGACGTCAAATTAGTTTGGGTACAGCTTCGCACGACCGCGCAATTGTCCATTAAACTCACGCAGTGCCGAATCGCAAAATAGGCCCTGGTCAGGAAGGGGGTAAAATCTTCCGGGGCTTAAGTGGTTAAGCCGCCCCACACTTTTTTTTTTTTTCAGAATAATAGAATGCGCAAACCATAATTAACTAGACTAGAACTTTTTGGATGAACGGAGAAGAAAACAAGGTCCCAAACGAATTCCCTGCATTTATCTGCATTCCAACCGCTGAACAAACTGCCCAATTATGGACCATCCTGTGCATCCAGAGCTAAATTGATCCACAGCCCTAAATAGAAAACAGGGCTATCTCCAAATTGAATATTCCTTTATTTTCTGCTTCTCACACCTTGTTAGATCATGATGAGGTGACACCTGATCCAGATGAAGTGCGATACATCTGTTATAGTAAATCCTTATGAACACTGTCCTGGAAGCCTGTCCCCGACAAGCAGAGATACCCACTTTCATTTTTTTTTTTTTCAAATCTATTTTTGAAATAGGTTGAAATACTTAACAGATGAATGAGGCCCCAACACAACAAAGGCCTCATTGATAGGCATTGCAGTCATACCCCCGACAGACTTGTGTGCTCTGTGACATGTGTTGTACGTTAAATTCTGAGATTAGTTATATTTAACTGAAGATTGTACCAGAACACCAGAGAGGGGGTAATGCATTGCAGAAATGATTGCTAGTCAGGCTAGGCATGAAACAGCCGGTTCTGAAAAAGAAACAAAGAGAACCAAAACAATGGAAAAGAAAATGGAGCATAAAGGAATTCATGTCATTATAGGCCGGCTTTTAGAATATCACAAAAGCTGTTATTGTGTACTAGATAACTACATATTGGGTGTTGATCAAGGTCGAAGTCTAAGGAAGACAGAAAAATAAGTTTATAGATTATTTGTAGATCAAGATTCAGGTATAGTGTATTCATGCTTTATGGTTGATTGTTTAGTGCCCCTTGAGCTCTTTTTTCATTTCTTATACAATATACACTAGGGCAATGCCACTCAATACATTGACTTTCCATGCCAGGAGATCAAAGGTGGTGGAGCTCCTGGCACAGATAGTTATGCACCATTCTGAGGCTCCCTGACATTATCCCTCCTATTACCCACACACAAACACACACTACCTCTCCCTTTAACCATCACATGTATCCGTGCACCAACCCCTCCATTTACCCACACACAAAAGAATAAAGAAATAAAGTGCAGCGCCAATAAAAAACACATTAAAGATAATGCTAACATGAATACACAGTCTTGGTATAAATAAGTCTCTGGTGAAGATTAAATGGTGACGATAGAAAGCCGCTCCCCACTGCAAGAGGATATTCCACCACCGTGTCATAAACCGAGATAGGTACCCTTACCAGCAGCCGTGGACCCTCAACTTAATGATGGGTCAATCAAGCATACGAGACAGGGATCAGCTCAAGGAATCTTCACCACACATAGGCATATCATACCGGACCGGATGTAAAGGATCGTATATACAAAGGTAATCCCCGGTTCCTCCACACACCGCTCATGCAAGGACAAAAGAGGGAATCCAATGGTGCAGTACGTTCCAAAAGTAGCGCTTATTAAATAAAAGGCAGGTACTCACATATCGTAGAATGAAAAACAGCATGTTTACAGAGATGGCCGCGGCGATAGCGTGCTTGCGTCATGCGTTCATGACGCGTTTCATCATTGTAGATGCTGTCAAAGGCGACCCACAAACAAACCCCTTCCTGTAACCCCTAACTATATTTGCCCATAACCCCAATACTAGTTGTCCCTGTAACCCTAAAAAAAAAAACTTACACTAACCCTCCCTGTAATTCTAATAATAATCCTTTGCACGGAGAAACCCCATACTTCTTCTTTTTTGGTCCCCCGCTGCCAGTCCTGGCTCCTTTCCCCTGCTGAATGCCCCCAATAACAAGCCTCTTGCTATGGGGGCACTCGAGCAGTCCCGCTCCTGTAAATGAACATTGTTCATTCACACACAAAGTGTTGCTCGGCCCGCCTCCACTCTCTCCTCATTGGCTCACTGGCTGTGATTGACAGCAGCAGGAGCCAATGGCTACCACTTCTGTGTGAGCCAATGAGGAGAGAGAGACCTAGTAGAGCCGCTGCTCTCATACACATCGCTGGATTGATATAGGGCTCAGGTAAGTAAGAGGGGTCAGGGAGAGGAGAGAGCGCTGATATATGTGAAATATGTAGATGTCTCAGTCATAAATTTGTACACAAAAACAGAAGAAATGGCCCACGGGACTTTTGAAGAGACACATACCAAATGTTAAAAAAATACAAGTTTATTGCACATCATAATATACAAATAATCCAGTAATGGCAACATGGTAAATTCATCAATGTAAAGAACATAATAAATCACAAATTCACAATATGTACAACTTCATATAAAAATAACATTTTTTTGCTGTATAAATCTCATTTTGCTCCATATCATGTAAGAACAACAGTGTGTGCTGCATGGATCTCAACGCTTTTTGCAAACTCTTTGGTTCACTTCATCTCAGGAGAAGTACAGATGTATATCTAAAGGCAAAAAAGCATAGTAAGAAACCTAAACCCCCCCAAAAAAGGAAGAGATTATCCCACCCTTGTCCAAGTATTACAACTGACAAATGATACAGCAATTCAGATAGTAGCAAATGACCAAACGAGGGTCTATAGCATCCAGGGGTTGGGGCGAGGAGCTGCACCCAGAAGGTTTTTACCAACATACATAGAATGCATTAAGGTAAAAATCCTTCCCCCTTTAGAATCACTTTAGTTATGTATAATTAACCACTTCTGGACTGGAAGATTTTCCCCCTTGCAATGTTTTGCAATTCGGCACTGGGTTAAATTACGGACAATTGCGCGGTCGTGTGATGATGTACTCAAATAAAATTGATGTCCTTTATTTCCCACAAATAGAGTTTTCTTTTGGTGGTATTTGATCATCTGTGCGATTTTTTTTTTTGCGCTATAAACAAAAAAATAGCGACAATTCTGAAAAAAAAAAACTATGTTTTTCACTTTCTGCTATATACCATTCTCAAAAAAAAATTAAAAATCCACATTTTTTAACATTTTCTGCCAATTTGTTTTCTGCTACATATTTTTGTTAAAAAAAAATAGCAATAAGCGTATTGTGATTGATTTGCACAAAAGTTATCACGTCTACTAACTACGGGAAAGATTTATGTCATTTTTTATTGTTTTTTTTTTTTTTTTACTAGTATTGGCAGCAATCTGCGATTTTTAGCAGGACTGCGACATTGCGGCGGACAGATCGGACCCCTTACTGACATTTTTGACACTTTTTGGGGGACCAGTGACATTACTACAGTAATCAGTGCTATAAATATGCACTGTTACTGTAAGAATGGCACTGGCAGGGAAGGGGTTAACATTGTGGGTGATCAAGGGGTTAAATGCGAGCCTAGGGCAGTGATTCTAACTGTGGGGGGGGGGGGGGGCGCGTGGCTTGTGAAATGATCATAGAGACCTGTGATCCTATATAGAAGGATCACATGGGCTCTGTGATCATTCCATGGAGAAGGACGGTCGGCTGTGTTTACAACTTACAACAACTCTCTTAGTGGGGAGCGATCGCGGGTGTCGGGCGGCAATCGGAGCCACCTGCCCCGTGCATTGGAGTCCCTGCTGCCGAGTGGACCAACGTAGACCTACGTCGTTTTGCGCAGGAGAGCCGCACTGCCACAGTAAAAAGTCGGCTGGCGGTCGACAACTGCTTAAACATTTCATTATTTCATTGCTTATTAAATTCTATCGAAAAAATTTGCTTGTCATTGGTCATTGAACTATATTTTCAGAGCTTTTGAATACATTTTCTCCATTTATTAATGGATCTAAAATATATCATGATGCTTGCTTATTAGAGGTGCACAGAATGGAAATTTTGGTGCCAAAATCAAAAATGCAGAATGCACTTGGCTTAACCACTTAAGCCCCAGAAGATTTTACCCCCTTCCTGACCAGGTGTTTTTTTGCGATTTTTTACTGCGTGACTTTAATGGACAGTTGCGCGGTCATGCAACGCTGTACCTAAACTAATTTGACGTCCTTTTTTCCCACAAACAGAGCTTTCTTTTGGTGGTATTTGATCACCTGTGCGATTTTTTGCTCATGCGCTATAAACAGAAAAAGAGCGCCAATTTTGCAAAAATAACAATATTTTTCTCATTTTGTTATATGAAATTCCCCCAAAAAAATGTAAAAATCAAAATTTTTTAACATTTTCGGCCAATTTGTTTTATGCTACATATGTTTGGTAAAAAAAATCGCAAAAAGCATATTTTGATTGGTTTGCGCAAAAGTTATTGCGTTTACTAACTAAGGGAAAGATTTTTGTCATTTTTGGTGTTTTTTTTTTTAACCAGTAATGGCGATGATCTGCGATTTTTTTGCGGGACTGCGACATTGCGGCGGACAGATCGGACCCTTGACTGACATTTTTGACACTTTTGGGGTTACCAGTGACATTATTGCAGTAATCAGTGCTATACATATGCACTGTTACTGTAAAATAGACACTGGCAGGGAAGGGGTTAACTGTATTGGAGAGGGAGGGGTTAAGTGTGTCCTAGGGGCGTGTTTCTAACTGTGATTGGACATGGCTACTAGTGTAAAAACAGAGATCGATGGTCCTACATAGTAGAACCGTCTGATCTCCATTTTTACACAAGGGAGAATGACAGGCGGCTTGTTTATATTAGCCGCCTGCCTTTCTCTCTTCCCGGCGAACGATCGCGAGTGACCGGCGGACATCGGGTCCGCCGGTCACACGCACTGACTTGTTAGGGAACGAGCCGGGGCGGGCGCGCGCCTCAGCGAGCGCGCGCTCACCCGCTATTGGCTCACAAGCGAGTGACAGGCTAGTGACGTAACGGTACATCACTTTGCCTGGCCGGGGCTGACCACCGCAGTATATGTACTTGCGGCAGTCGGCAAGTGGTTAAAACTAAAATTACAGTTTTTTGCGTTTTCGGCGCCATTATCGGCACCTTTTTCTCTTATTGGCATTGTACCATTTTCGGCCGATATGCTTGGCAGCCGAAATTTTGGTACATCTGTATTGATTGTTCGACACACATTTGTAAAAAAATCAAACAAATATCTAACCATATATGGCCAGCATAATACCGGATACCGCCTGAACAAAGCTGATCTCGTTCTCTTAAAGGGAAAAGCATACAAAGGCATTGTCAGAGCGGGAGCATTGGATATATTGTATGTTATGACGCACATACCAAACTTAATTCCTATGGTTTGATCCACTTTTGAAGCCTCATTATCCAAGATATCTGCAGATTAGTACCCTGATGGTTTTCCTCTCTCAACCGTGGCTTCTAAATCAGCTCGGCAAACCTGCCCAATGATTGGAGTATTTGGTTTCCCGGTTTGAACCCGTGCCCCCTCTCCATAAAATTAACCTTACCTCAATCACCGCCACCGCCTTGCCTCTCCCTTTGAAACCGAACACACTGTTACCATCAGCAAGCCACCCCTGCATAAATGCTTTTTCTGTCTCCCTAATTGATTGACAAGATCAATAATTTAAAGATCAAATACTAACAGCAGTCTGTTTTTTTTCTTTAATCAGTCTCTTTTTGTTTTATACCCAGCGCCTACAGCAAGATCTTGTTTGCTCTGTGTAGACATAGCTTCCTGCTGTGTGCTGTTGAGAAAATGAGGAGACTCGATGAGGAATCAATTTAAGAAGAAACACTTTGGTTAACAAAGCTTTAGCGCGGATTAATTAAATGTAAATATTGAAAACATTTTGAGAGGGGGGTGGCTTTCATTTAATCATTCCTAACACATAATGAATAATGCAATATCTTATTTAGATCATATGGCGGGGCTGGGATTGACTATGCAATGCCACTTAATCACTTAAAGGGATCCAATTCATCTCGTTTTAGAGAATGTGCATTCATATTTTTTTAGATCTATGTGTATGGCACACAGGATATTTTTTTTTTTTCTTCCCTGGATGCCTTTACTCCAGAGGAGGAAAAAGCGGAATTAAAAACGTGCCTAAAGCTGCATTTTGCAAACTCCTTTAGATGCATTTAGGTGGGTCAAGTGCCTGTGCATTTATTCATCCTATTGGCCAGAATATTAATTTATTCTGGCCATGGGAATGAATGAACACTTAAGCGCTAAACTTGTCCGTGGAGCTTCAGTCTCATCACATCATTTCTAATAAAAACACTCTCATTATCCTTATGGAGCGATCTGTGTTATTAGGAACTTCATTTACAGTAAAGTGCAGTGTTTTCATGTTTATTTGTGTGCTTAATAGCCACTTGCCCTCTGGAAGATCTACCCCCCTTCATGACCAGGCCATTCTTTGCAATACGGCACTGCGTTACTTTAACCAGTTCTTGACCAGAAGGATTTTCCCCCTTAACCAGTTCTGGACCGGAAGGATTTGCCCCCTTAACCACTTCAATACAGAGCACTTTCCCCCCCTTCCGGCCCAGGCCAATTTTGACCTTTTAACGCTGTTGCATTTTGAATGACAATTGCGCGGTCATGCAACACTGTACATAAACCAAATTTATGTCATTTTCCCCCCACAAATAGAGCTTTCTTTTGGTGGTATTTGATCACCGCAAGGTTTTTTCTTTTTTGCTAAACAAATAAAAATAGACCGAAAAGTTTGAAAAAAAAAAGTTTTTTTGTTTATGTTATACAATTTTGTAAATAAATACGTTTTTTTCCTGCACTGATGAGCACTGATGAGACTGCACTGACAGGCACTGATGAGGAGGCACTGATGGGGTGACACTGATGGGGTGACACTGATGGGGTGGCACTGATAGGCGGCACTGATAGGCGGCACTGATATGTGGCACTGATATGTGGCACTGATAGGTAGCACTGATATGCAGCACTGCTGGGCACTGATAGGCAGCATTGATGGGCACTGATAGGTGGCACTGATGGGCACTGATCGGTAGCACTGATGGGAACTAATGGGCACTGATAGGCGGCACTGATCGATGGCACTGATCGGCACTGACGGGCGGCACTGATGGGCACTAATGGGCACTGTTAGGCGGCACTGGTGGGCAATAATGGGCACAGGTGGGCGGCACTAATAGATGGCAATGATGGGCACTGGTGGGAAGCACTGATAGGGAGGCCACTGGCGGGAAGCACTGATGGGGAGGGCAATGGGGGGCTCCCTGAGCCCTGATTGCCATCCCTGGTGGCCATAGTGGGCATCCCTGGGGTCATGGGTGGGCATCCCAGGGGTCATGGGTGGGCATCCCTGGTGGTTCTAGTGGCACCCCCCCGAGGGTCTGCATTGGTAATCAATGATCCGATTACCAGTGCTGACCCCCCCGTCAGGGGAGCCGCCGATTGGCGCTCCTTTACTCGTGCCTGTTAGGCACGTACTGAGTAAAGGCAATCAACGGCTCTTCCTGTTTACTATGTGACCAGCTGTGATTGGACACGGCTGTTCACATGGTAAAGAGCCTACGTCAGTAGGCTCTTTACTGAGATCGGAGATGCAGGGAGTCAGACTGCCCCGGGGGCGCGCAGATACAACCACATTCCTGCCGTCTTTCTGCTATAGGGCGGGCGGGATGTGGTTAATGACCAGGCCATTTTTTGCAATTCGGCACTGTGTTACTTAAACTGAAAACGCAATGCTGTACCGAAATAAAATTGATGTCCTTTTTTCCAACAAACAGAGCTTTGCACACCCTGCAATGAACTGCACACTGCACAGTGCATTATGCGCTCTGATTGGCAAAGCTTTGCCCAATCAGGGCACAGTGTAAGCTGGTTGTTAAGGAGTGGGGCCTGGAAGCGGGCCACGGAATTATTAACAACTGATGAGTTATCACCTGTCAATGGGTTTCCCTGACAAAACAAAATGGAATGCTTTTGGTTTTTCCTGTTTGGCTCCCATAGATTTCAATGGGGTTTGCTGTTCGGGTCGTTCGGCCCATCTCTAATGTACAGTAGGGTTGCCACCTTTTCTTCAAGTCAAACCCAAAAACTTTAGTGTTGCATGGCAATTTTTTTTTTTATTTGTAGTATACACTATAGGATTGTAAAAGACCTGGGACTTTAATTTAACAGTCTGGTCTGAATAATGTGTACGGGTTCGAGGCAGACTCAAACCCAGACACATGATTCAAAATTATTAAAAACCCGGACTGTCTGGGTGAATGCCGGACAGGTGGCAACTTTAACGTACCATATATTAGCACATTATGGCTGACTTACCAGACAAGGGATCCCATCCTGATCTTCTGTGCAGCCATTTGCATTCGGGAGCTATTTGTCACTTTTCTGATCAGAGTACTCAGATTTCCTCCCACACTTCAAAGACATGCTGGTAAGGTTAATTGGCCCTACCATGTTATACATGTGAGATAGGGATCTCTTTGAGGCAGGGACTGATGTAAAAGCTCTTTGGGTGCAGGAGCTGGTGTAAGCTTCTTGGGGGCAAGGGCTGATGTGATGTCTGCTCCTTGGGAGCAGAGACTGACGTAAGCTTCTTGGGGGCAGAGACTGATGTAAGCTCCTTGGGGCAGAGACTGATGCAAGCTCCTTGGGGCGGAGACTGATGCGAGCTCCTTGGGGGCAAGGGCTGATGTCTGCTCCTTGGGAGCAGAGACGGACGTAAGCTCCTTGGTGGTAGGGACTGGCGTAAGCTCCTTGGGTGCAGGGGCTTATGTAAGCTCCTTTGGGGCAGGACCTGATGTAGGCCCATAAAGGGCAGGGACTGCTATACGTTCCTTGAGGTAGCAACTGATGTAAGCTCCTTGGGAGCAGGGGCTTATGTAAGCTCCTCCAGGGCAGGGACTGATGTAAGCTCCTTGGGAGAAGGAGCTGATGTAAGCACCTCCGGGGCAGAGACTGATGTAAGCTCCTTGGGTGCAGGGGCTAATGAAGCTCCTTGAGGGTAGGGGCTGAAGTAAGCTCATAAGGGCACGGGATGATTTAAGCTCCCTAGGGGCTGGGGCAGGGGCCTGTTTAGGCTCCTTAAGGGCAGTGACTGCAAAAAGCTCCTTGAGGCAGGGACTGATGTAAGCTCCTTCGGGGCAGGGGGTGATGTCAGCTCCTTGGGGCCAGGGACTCATGTAAGCTCTTTGAAAGCAAGGCCTGATCTAATGAGACAGGGCCTATTGTCAGCTCCTTTGGGGCAAAAACTGATGTAAGCTCCTTGAGGGCAAGGACTGATGTAGGCTTTTTGAAGGTAGGAACTGATGTAAGTTCTGTGGGAGCAGGGACTGATAAAAGCTCCTTAGGGTCAGGGATTGATGTAAACATCTATAGGGCAGAGACTGATGTAAGTTCCTTGGGGACAGTGACTGATGTGAGTGTCCATTATGTGTAAATCGCTGCGTAAATTGCCTGCTTTATATAAATAAATGAATATACTGTATATATATATAGGTCAATTCAATACATTGAACCCCACTAAGTTCACAGAGAACCCTGTGTCACTGCAGACTTCAATCCCATCTCTAGGCATGGCCCTAAGAGATTATTAGGAATCTCTGAGATTAAAAATGGTCCATGTAGCCAAATCTATACTGTACCTATTTCGCCAATGCAAATATGCTGTTAACATGAGTCTCCTAATCTTTTTCCTAACACAGTACTACCTACAGGTGGCTTGTCGTGTAAGTGATATTTTTTCAGCATTAGTTGAACAAGTATGTTTAACACATTGCCTGACATTTGTGTAGTCAATAATGTAGGAGTCTATATATCCATAAAGAAATGAGATGTGCCAACTGCTTAAAGAATTACACTTTGGTAAACTTTCCAATAACTCAGAATGCCGACTCGCTTAAAATACACTTTAGTTTCCCAAGAATTGAAATCTTACTGTTAGTTCTAATGTGCCCATCTGTTACATATTTAACAGTACCACTGCTGAACAGAAAGACTTATTAGCTTTTACCAATTAAATATTCGCATTTCACTGGTGTCATGAACAAATACATTTTATTTGAGTTTTATTTAATATGTTGATATATTACCTTATTCGTGTGAAACTTGAAACCAAGGAAGATTATTATAATTATTACTGTTATTCTGTGATTTATTGCCATGGCAATAGGGTTTTACCATTTTTTCATTATGTATATACACTGATAAGCCACAACTTTATGACCACTGACAGAATACGTGAATAACATTGATTATCTCATTACAATGGCATCTGAAAGTTGGTGGAATATATTAGGTAGCAAGTAAACATGTTGTCCCTGAAGCTGATGTGTTGAAAGCAGAAAAATGGGCATTGCAGTTGTGTATGGGGCTGCGTAGCTGCAGACTGGTCAGGGTGAACAAACGGACCCACAGCCAAAAGTACCTACAATGGGCAAGTGAGCATCACAACTGGAGCATGAAGCAATGGAAGAAGATGGCCTGGTATGATGAATCACATTTTCTTTTACACCATGTGGATGGCCAGGTGCATCTCCCTCACTTACCTGGGGAAGATATGAAACCAGGATGCAGTATGGGAAAAAGGCAAACCAGTGGTGGCAGCGTGATGCTTTGGGCAATGTTCTGCTGGGAAACCTGCCCCCTTCCATGACTTTTTCATCAAGATCAATAATGCCACTATCAGTCCCTCCCCTCACACCAGGGTACTGGGTGTAATCCTAAACCTGTCCTTTCCACTCCAAATCCAATCCAGGTGAAAAGCTTGTAGACTTTACCTTCGTAACATCTCTAAAATTCACCCTTTTTTAACTAATGAAACCACCAAGCTACTCATTCACTCCCTTGTTATCTCTCGCCTTGACTATTGCCACTCCTTTCCCATAGGCCTACCTCTCCATAGGCTCCTTCTCCTCTTCAGTGTCTATCATGAATGTTGCTGCAAGACTCATCTACCTTTCCAACAGCTCACTGTCAAAATGGATTTCAATTGTCCAATTTGTTCAAAATACTAACAACACACATAGCCATTTACAGCTCTGCCCCAAGCTACATCACCAGTCTTGTATCCAAATATCACCCAAACTGTCCTCTCTACTCCTCTCAAGACTTCCTGCTCTCAAGTTTCCTTGTCTCCCCTCCCTTGCTCATCTTCAGGACTTCTCCAGAGCCTCTTCCATCCTGTGGAAATCTCTAGCTCAATTTTTATAGTTATCTCCTCCTCTGGCTGCCTTTAGGCGATCCCTGAAAACTGGAAAAACAAGTCCAATCTATAGAGACCCCAATTTTCTACTTAAATGGCTTAAGGGGATTGTAAAGGCAGAAGTTCTTTTTGTTTTTATCTTGATGCATTCTACGCATTAAGAAAATAAAAAACCTTCTGTGTGCAGCAGCCCCCCTCTGCCCCTCCATTCTTACCTGAGGCCATCTTTATCCAGTGATGTTGTAGGAGTATCCCAGCTGCCCAGGACTCCCCTCTTTATTGGTTAAGACAGCAGCATGGTGCCATTGGCTCCCGCTGCTGTCAATCAAAGTCAGTCAGCCAATCAGGAGAGAAAGGGGGCAGGCCTGGGGCATGGCTCCGTGTCTAAATGGACACAGAGAGCTGTAACTCAGCTCGGGTGCCCCCATAGAAAGCTGCTTGCTACTTAATAGAAGGGAGGGGCCAGGAGCGACAAAGAGGGACCCGAGAATAGGAGGACCCAGGCTTCTCTGTACAAAAACCAACTGCACAGAGCAGGTAAGTATAACATGTTTGTTATTAAAAAAAAAAAGGAGACTTTACAATCATTTTAAAGGATCTGCTACTGACGACTTGGTGCCAGATACCACAGCACAGCTTCAGAGGTCTAGTGGTGTCCATGGCTCAACTGGTTAGGGCTGTTTTGGTGGAAAAAGGGGGACCTACTCAACATTAGGTTGGGGGTCATAACATTATGGCTGATCAGTGTATACATGCAGTATAATATATACAGTATATATATATATATATATATATATATATATATATATATCTGTATAACCCAGCCTTTCTCAACCTTTTTACCCCAGTGGAACCCTTAAACCCCTTTTCAGGTCCCAGGGAACCCCTGAGACTAACTAATCAGAAATAAGTGGTAAAAATGGCCCCTTTACATTGGTGGTCAACGGGAAGAATTCCCATCTTATAGACAGCTAAAAGATCATTGGTGTCCTTCTGCTGACTCTGCTAAGTGATAAAGAACATGGACTTAAACATGCCCTATCAAATGGGAGGTCAATCAAGGAACCCCTAGCAATCTCTGGAGGAACCCTGGTTTGGAATGACTGGTGTAACCATCCAGGAGTCACCTTTCCTTCTTTGGTTCAGCTCTCTATATTCCCTAGTTTGTAAGTGGATACTTTCATTAAATCATTACATAGGATTGGTTTGGTGCAAACTGAACTGTCCAACTGGGCATATTTTATGTTTAGAGTCATCAGGATTTGTACAACTCATGTTCAAACCCAGCTGAAGTCACAAAAGTAGACACACATAGTCACACATAAGTCACACAAAAAGTCATAGTCACACATGTCATAGTCACACATAGTCACACATAGTCATAGTCACACAAAAGTCACACATAGACAAGGTGGCCATACATGTATAATTTCCCATGTTCAGCCCCATTGGTGGAAAGAGAGAAACCTATTGATTTCCTCATCAACAGTAAACAGCTATTCTATTCTGACAGCTGGCATGTGTGACTATCAGAATACCCCAACAGTGACAGCATCTGTTTGGCTGTAGCCACTTTTCAACAAACAAATCCATGTGGATCCTTCAATTTTCACATGAAAGGATATTAGGCAAGAGGTTGCTGACAGGACAACCCACTGCTCAAATTTAAACCGGTTCATCAGGATTTCATTTCTTGTATGACCAGCTTTAGACCCACTGACCTGGTCAGGCACTCCTGCTCCCCTTTTTCTGTCTGTGTGAGGACACTTGTGATGAGAGGTGCGACTGTTACTAAGCTCTGCCAGCAGAGAGCACAGCTATGTGAGAAAAGGAAGCAGTGTTTTTTATTAACCGCTTGCCGACTGCGCACAGTATATTTACTGCGGCAGTCGGCCCCGGCCAGGCAGAGTGACGTAGGTCTACGTCGCTCGCCTGTCACTCCTTCCAGAGCCAATAGCGGGCGGGCGCGCGCCCGCCGAGGCGCGCGCCCGCCTCGGCTCGTTCACGGAGGAGTGCGGGAGTGTGACTGGCGGACCCGATGTCCGCCGGTCACACTACGATCGCCGCTACAGCGGGAGAAAGACAGAGCGGCTTGTGTAAACAAGCCACCTGTCAGTTCTCCCTGTGTAAAAGTGAAGATCAAACAGTTCTACTATGTAGAACTGTTGATCTTTGTTTTTACACTAGTAGACCTGTCCCTACACAGTTAGAATCACGCCCCTAGGACACACTTAACCCCTCCCTGTCCAATACTGTTAACCCCTTCCCTGCCAGTGTCATTTTTGCAGTAACAGTGCATATATATAGCACTGATTACTGCAGTAATGTCACTGGTACCCCCAAAAGTGTCAAAAATGTCAGTCAAGGGTCCGATCTGTCCGCCGCAATGTCGCAGTACCGCAAAAAAAATCGCAGATCGCCGCCATTACTCGTTAAAAAAAAAAACACCAAAAATGACAAAAATCTTTCCCTTTGTTAGTAAACGCGATAACTTTTGCGCAAACCAATCAAAATACGCTTTTTGCGATTTTTTTTACCAAACATAGGTAGCGTAAAACAAATTGGCCGAAAATTTAAAAAAATTTTGATTTTTACATTTTTTTTGGGGGGAATTTCATATAAAAAAAAGTGAAAAATATTGTTGTTTTTGCAAAAATTACGCTCTTTTTTTGTTTATAGCGCGTGATCAAAAAATCGCACAGGTGATCAAATACCACCAAAAGAAAGCTCTGTTTGTGGGAAAAAAAGGACGTGAAATTCGTTTAGGTACAGCGTCGCACGACCGCGCGATTGTCCGTTAAAGTCACGCAGTAAAAAATCGCAAAATAACCCCTGGTCTTTTAGCAGGAAAATCCTCCGGTGGTAAAGTGGTTAAAGGTTATTTTAGGGAATTTCCTTGCAAATTCTTTTCACAAATGATATCATGGAGGGGTAGAGGACTATAAAAAGAAGTAAAGGTGTAAGACTGCAGTTGAACTTTAAGTAGTCTATTTTTAAAAATATTCAATGGACTAATGTCACAAGAATTTGTCCAGCTGTAACAAATTAACCCTGTTTTTTGTCTAACATGATTATTTCCTATGATCATCAGCTCCATCTAGTGGCCATAATGTGGTATTTTTCCAAAACTAAGAAAATACAATAACAGTAAATAATCACAGTGGATCAAATACAGGAATAATTTATTATGGCTGGACTAATGCTTGTGACATTCATTCAGCTATTTTTTTTTTATAACTAGACTACTGAATCTTTTGGTATATGTGCTGTTTTTGTGTGTTGCCCACTTTTTGTAAACTTCCAAAGAACATTGGCGGTTCATGTGTAGATTAATTGGCACCACTGGGGGGGGAGGGGGTTGCCAGCGGAACAGATGGAAGCCTGAAACCTCAGCTCCACAGACTACCCCGCAAAAAGCGGCTTCAGACAAATAACTTTAAGGGCAATTCTAACCCACCTATGCCCCGTGACCCTTCGCTACCTCCGGGTACAATGTTGGGGCGCAGAAAACTCCTCAAAGATCCACAAAAGCTGACAATCTTCTTCCTATTAGCTGACATGAGCCGGGGGCAAGATGGCACCGGCAGCTTTCACAATCAAGCAGCGCAGCCCCTCCTTCCTCACGCTGGATTCACTCAGCAGCACTTCTCCTCCTCTCCAGTGGTGGAGAGTGTCATCTCCCCTGTATCTCTTTCCACAGCCAGACTAGCCAAATTAAAGCCCGTTCGGGAAGATACAGCTACCAGCCAGACCAGCCAAATTAAAGCCCAGTCGGGAAGATACAGCTACCAGCCAGACCAGCCAAATTAAAGCCCGGTCGGGAAGATACAGCTACCAGCCAGACCAGCCAAATTAAAGCCCGGTCGGGAAGATACAGCTACCAGCCAGCCCAACAATTGCTCCATTACAGTGCCAGCCCCTGACCCTTAGAAACCCTCGGCCATAGACTCATTCCCTACCACAGATCACCCAATCTCTGAGATGACAATGAAGAATATGCTCATATTACTGAAGCACACTGCCTCAGTATCCTCTTTAGCCACTGTAGTAAAAGCACAAGACCAGCGTTTACTACATGTAGAAACTAAAATGTCAGATCTCTTCAACGCACACAATAAGCTGATAGATGTATACACTAAACATGACGATGAATTACAATCAATCAAACTCAAGCTGGCGGACTTAGAGGACCAGTCCCACCAGAATAACATAAATATCCACAATATTCCAGAAACAATACAGCAACCTGACCTGGTCCAATACCTGCAGGCTCTCATGCGATCTATTGTACCAGATCTAAGCAGTAGTTACTGCACATCAAGCTCACTTGACAAAGATCTCTCCTTTTTTACTTGTTCTATAACCTTGGGCTCACCAGCCTCTTGCTGAGAACACCTCAAAACTAAACTCATTGACCTTATCACTTACAGTTGAATATCCGGCCCAGGGCCGGACTGACCATTGGGCACAGCGGGCATATGCCCGGTGGGCCGCCGAGGCCTCCGCTCCGAGTCCGGGCGCATTATAATGGGAGACAAGACAGTGTCCGGCCGTTGCCGCTGATTGCTTCTCAGTCTCCGCGGCCGATTCCGCGGAGTCTGAGGGCCGCCGCATTACGGCAATCTGGCCGCCCGCCCCGCCACTGTCCCCGACTGCCTGGGCCCCGCATTACGGCAATCTGGCCGCCCGCCGCTATCCCCGACTCCCCACTCCTTGCTAACTTTGCTCAGCTGGCAGCCGGCTCCGCAGCGGCATCCAGGCTCCAGCGTAGCTCAGGAGGGGGTGGAGTCGGTGGGTGGACCGTCTGTGTGAGTCTGACTAAATCGTCATGTGACTAAGGCCGGGGGTGGAGCTAGAGGCCGGCGGGGACCCCATGCTGCCTTGTTGTCACAGGAAGAAGTGGGAAGAGCAGTGGCCGGCGCCGCACACAGACAGTGACTGAACTTAACTGAGTCAGAGTGTGGAGGAGTCTTCAGAGTGCCAAGTCAAGTTAGTGCCTGCCCTGGAGCTGCATTAACACCACCACCCACGACCAGGACAGGAGCCAAGGCCTCAATAACAGGTAAGGAAAGAATGGCAGCAGGCCAGCAGCACAATTTATAAACACAGAGACAACACCACACAGACCACACACCACTGTCACCGCTGGGATTTGTGGTTCTGGGTGGCCTCCGGCAGAGCAGTGTTCTGGTCTGGAACTTCTGGCTTAGCAGCAGGTAGGCCACAGGTGTAAAAAACAGATAACAGCTACACACTGTCACAGCACTGCTAGAAAACATGTGCCATGCGGCATGCCAGTTTACTTGTTACATGTGATGTGACAGCTAGGTGCACATTTTCAAATTGAAAATGTGCACCTGGCTGTCACATCACATGTAACAAGCAAACTGGCATGCCGCATGGCACATGTTTTCTAGCAGCAGTGACAGTGAGTGTGTAGCTGTTTTCAAAACAGCTACACACTTAGGGCTCTTTCACACGGTCCGCCTCCGTAGGCGGATCCGTGTTGCTCAGCGGGGATCGATCCGCGATCCCCACTGAGCCAGCGGATGACACCTCCGTCTCCGCTTGCAGAGCGGAGAGGGAGGTGTCTCAGCCCCCGATGCCCTCTATGGGGGATCGGATGAGAGCGGACCGCCTGTCTGCTCTCATCAGATCCGATCCGATTACTGAACGGATGGAAAAATAGGGTTTCCATCCATCCAGATTTCACGGACAGGATCAGATGCGGATGGCAGCGGGTGTCAGCGGAGGTGTCTACGCTGACATCCGCTGCCCCATAGAGCTGCATGGAGGATCCGATCAGATCCGCCTAAAAAAACTGACAGGCGAATCTGATTGGACCGCCCGTGTGAAAGAGCCCTTACTGCTAGAACATGTGTCATGTAAGGAAAGGGCACAAAAACAAACACAACACTGCTGGGATTTGTGGTTCTGGCCTCCGGCAGAGCATTGCTCACTTCTGGCTTAGCAGCAGGCAGGCGTAAAAAACAGAAAACAGCTACACTCTGTCACTAGTGCTAGAAAACATGTGCCATGCCAGTTTGCTTGTTACATGTGATGTGACAGCCAGGTGCACATTTTCAACTTGGAAATGTGCACCTGGCTGTCACATCACATGTAACAAGCAAACTGGCATGGCACATGTTTTCTAGAAGTGACAGAGTGTAGCTGTTTTCTGTTTTTTATGCCTGCGGCCTGCCTGCTGCTAAGCCAGAAGTGAGCAATGCTCTGCCGGAGGCCAGAACCACAAATCCCAGCGGTGTTGTGTTTGTTTTTGTGCCCTTTCCTACCATGGCACATGTTTGCTGGCAGTGACAGTGTGTAGCTGTTTTGAAAACAGCTACACACACACTGTCACTGCTAGAAAACATGTGCCATGCGGCATGCCAGTTTGCTTGTTACATGTGATGTGACAGCCAGGTGCACATTTTCAACTTGAAAATCTGCACCTGGCTGGCACATCACATGTAACAAGCAAACTGGCATGCCGCATGGCACATGTTTTCTAGCAGTGACTGATCTGAGGTGTAACAGTGCAGGAATTGGGGTGATCTGAGGTGAGAAAGTGCAGGAATGGGGGTGATCTGAGGTGTGATAGTGCAGGAATTGGGGTGATCTGAGGTGTGAAGGTGCAGGAATTGGGGATGATCTGAGGTGTGAAGGTGCAGGAATTGGGGTGATCTGAGGTGTGAAGGTGCAGGAATTGGGGTGATCTGAGGTATGAAGGTGCAGGAATTGGGGTGATCTGAGATGAGAAAGTGCAGGAATTGGGGTGATCTGAGGTGTGAAGGTGCAGGAATTGGGGTGATCTGAGGTGTGAAGGTGCAGGAATTGGGGTGATCTGATTTGTGAAGGTGCAGGAATTGGGGTGATCTGAGGTGTGAAGGTGCAGGAATTGGGGTGATCTGAGGTGTGAAGGTGCAGGAATTGGGGTGATCTGAGATGTGAAGGTGCAGGAATTGGGGTCATCTGAGGTGTGAAGGTGCAGGAATTGGGGTCATCTGAGGTGTGAAGGTGCAGGAATTGGGGTGATCTGATTTGTGAAGGTGCAAAGCTCACTTGATTTCTTACTATTATTCAAGCGGTTTAGAGCAGTTACTTTATATGAAGCTGAGTTGTTTTTTATGTATCTGGCACTCCTAATTTCTTTGAAAACTTTTTTCGGCACACTGCGCCCAATAAGGTTGTCTACCCCTTGATTAGAGTAACCCTCATCTTGTGCTGCTTCATACTATTTTTAGGACTCAACCATCAAAACAGGATTTAAAGTAAGACAAAAAAAACAGCATCATATGGCAGCTCTGATCTAAATTGGACCCAGTCTGTCAGATTAAACTAAAAAAGGTACCGTAATCGAATCCACACATCCTGGAACATTAAATCCTGTCATCAACCACCCCGACGAACGCCACGCCCCAGCCACGCCCCCGTCACGCCCCCCTCCTGGGCTGCTCAGTCCAAAATGCCCGGGCCTATTTTTTGTCCCAGTCCGGGCCTGATCCGGCCTGTCTCCAGACCATAGTTACAGACTTTACTATCAGTGAACTTACTTTCAATGTTCTCACAATTTCTGGCCCTTACCCTCGGATACCAACTGCCCAGTCTTACAGGACTACTTGACTCGCAATATGCCAATTAAGATTGTCTCGTTGAAAGTCAGAGGCTTAAACAGCCCACAGAAAAGAACGACCCTGCAAAAGGAAACTACAAAGCAACAAGCCGAAATAGTGTTTATACAAGAGACGCACTTTGCATTAACCGAGACTCCAGCACTCAAACTTAAAGGATACAACCAACTCTTCCTTGCCTCAGGTCCCAAAAGGAAATCTGTGAACATCACTCCTTCTTTGAATTGAATGATTTTCCTGATTCCAACCCTGTACACTTCGGTCAGAATGCAAGGTCTACATATGCAGGATCCCTATAAAACTAAATAATAGAACAAAGAATCAGAGGAACAGGCAGATTGACGAGATCATGGTCCAAATTAAAAAATTTAAAAAAAAGCAAAATAAAACCCACCTTTCTTATAGTTTATCTAGTGAACTTCTCGAGTTGAGGCAAACACTCAGATCCCTACTCCTGTACAAAATTGAAAACAATCTTAAATACACTAAGGCTAACTATTACGTGCTAGGTAATAAAGCAGATGCTCTTTTAGCTCAAAGAGTCAAAGCACAATGTATAAAAAATAAAATCTCTTCTCTTCTCCACCCCCATCTCCAGACAACTTCGAACTGACCCAAAAGACATTGCAAATGCTTTTAGTGAATAATACTCACCTCACCTCAACCATCGGATTTTCTTATTGAGGAATTTCTAGACCCAATAACCCTACCCACTCTCTCAACCTCCCAAATAGAGTCTCTATCTCAGTCCATTTCCATAGAGGAAATTCACTGTGCCATCAATGATTTGCCCCTACATAAGTGACCTGGAGAAGATAGGTTTTCAAATGAATTCTATAAACAATTTAGCAATATCATTGCACCTCATCTAATGACCCTCTTCAACTCTGCCAGGACCTCTGGTTGTCTACCAACAGACATGCTGCGGTCAACTATTATAACTATACCGAAACCTGACAAAGATCTTTTATCAACTGCAAATTATAGGCCAATATCTCTTCTCAACACGGACATAAAAATACTAGCCAAAGTCCTTGCTAACATACTATTGTCATACCTCCCTTCATTAGTGCACCCCCCACCAAGTTGGGTTTTTCCCAGGTCGGCAAGCACCAGATGCCACAAGAAGAGGGCTGAACTTGATTCATCATGCCATTTAAACACAAAGCCTTCTTTGCTTCTTTCTCTAGACAAAGAGAATGCATTTGACAGAATCCATTGGGGCTTTCTTAAAGCGGTGCTTGCCAGATTCGGAATTACTGGTTGGATCCCTCTGCAAGAGTGCTCTCTGGAGGAGCCCTATCTACTCCATTCACCATATCTAATGGTGCACATCAGGGATGTTGCCTCTCACTGCTCATTTTTGCCCTTCTGATGGAACCCCTCACAACCAAAATTAGAACACGTATCTCAGGGATTAATTGTAATAATACAGATCATAAAATAAGCTTATTCCCAGATGATGTGATATTAATGATTACTAATCCATTCCAATCCCTCCAGGAGATTCATGAAATCATCCACCAATTCAGCGCTGTCTCCTTTTAAAAGCTCAATGTATCAAAATATGTACTAATGCCCTTATGCCTCCCCGCAAAACTAGAATCCTACTTTAGAGGTTCCACCCCATGTACATGGGTAAACAATTCCATCCCCTATCTGGGAATACAATTTGCACCCACTCTAAAACAAATATTTGCGCTTAACTACCAGACCTTCCACCCACAACTCCTTCAACTCTTACACCCACTACGTTCAACTAGCCTCTCAAAGATGGGAAGAATTGCTACCCTTAAGATGAAAATATTACCAAAATCCCTCTACTTTTTCCGCACATTGATAATACCTCTTCCCCAATCCTCTCTAACCTCCATCCAAAGGAACATGTCGAAATTCCTATGGGAAAAAGCCCTCCTAGATGTGATAAGTCTATTCAAACCAGACCGCACAACAAGTGTGGGGTCGGTCTCCCCCACATCAATAGCTTCTACCATCCCTCTAAATATACTATTGGTGGCACCCAACATCCGAAAAAAACCTGGTCACTCAAGGAAACCTCATCTCCACAGACCAAACATTCCTGAAAATTCCTGTCCAACCGGACCTCTAGTTTTTCCACCCGCTCCATACCTATTCCCCTTAGGACCCTAACCAAACTTCTTCCAGATTTTAAGGTTTCTCTATGGAATAACCATGGTATCACAAATGTCCTTGATCTTACCAAATGCACCATGTTAAAATCATTTGAGAATCTCCAACATGAATTTGGCCTCCCACATTTAGAATTCTATATCTACACAAGAATCTCCTACTTTTTCAACTCCTTAAAAATGCCCTCCATAGTCACGCTGCCAGAACCACTTTTCCAATTTTACACAGTATCACTCTACCCCAAAAAAGGAATATCTTTATTCTACTCCTTACTGAACGATGATCACCCTTATTCGCAAATTGCTACCCTAACTAAATGGTTAGCTAAACGTCCACATCAGCCCTGATATGTTTCAATGTGTCACGTACCTGATCCGAAGCCGGAGTGTAGAGAGGGCTCCCCCTTGCGGCTAGGTGCAGAGCACCCCTGGAAGTGGGACAGGGAGTGCTGTGCCCGAAGTTGCACGGGTTGCCGGTTGGGATGACCAGATGGTAGCAGGAACAAAGCTTGTTGTAAAGTTCCAAGCAGGTCCGGAGCACTTTGGCAAGCCAGGCAGTAGCAGGATGCAAACAGGAACAGACTGGGAGTATGCTGTAGAGAAGTCAAGAGCCAAGCCGAGGTCAAGTATAGGAGCAGACAGCAGGAAACCAGGAGTAAGCCAAGGGGTCAGGAGCCAGGAGAAACAACGTCAGACAGTCCGGGTCGGCAACAGGGAATCACGATCAGCAAGTTACAAGGCACAGGGAACACGGGAGGCTGTTGATCATCCAGCAACTTGTTGTTGAGATTGCTGGCTTTAAATAGGCCGTTTAGCGCCAAGCGCCATTACGCACTTGCGTATGCGCGTGCGCATTGGCGCACGCACATTTCGGACTGCGTTCGCCCGTGATTGGGCGCGCATGCGCGTTCGCGCCAATGCGCGAATTCGCTGATTAGCAATGACGTTGGTAGTGCCCTGACAGTGCCCCCCCCCGAGGGGCAGCCTCCGGATGCCCAAGTAAGATCGCTTTTCAGGGAATCTGTTGAAGAACACTCGCAGGAGTCTGGGAGCGTGTATGTTCTTCGCCGGTTCCCACGAACTCTCCTCAGGTGCATAGCCTTTCCATTTTATCAGGTACTGAACCTGCCTTCCTCTTTTCCGGCAATCCAAGATGGATTTAATCTCGTACTCAGTTTCTCCATCTACCGTAACAGGAGGTGGAGGCAAGTCATCTCTTCCAGGAAAGGGGCCAGGATTTGCAGGCTTTAGCAGGGAGACGTGGAAGACTGGGTGAATCCTGTATGTGCTTGGAAGACAAAGTTCAAAAGCCACGGGATTGATCATCCTTTTGATCGAAAAGGGGCCAATGAACTTCGGACCCAGCTTTCTGGATGGGCAGGACAACTTAAGGTTTACTGTGGAGAGCCACACTTTGTCTCCTACCTTCAGAGCTGGACTGTCCTTCTTCCTCTTGTCATAGAATTCCTTGTAATCCATTTGTGCTTTTTGCAAAGTTTCCTGTAAGAGTAGGAAGTTTTCTTGTATAAGGGCTACCCTGTCTTGGACGGCAGGTACAGTAGCTTCGGGCATAGGTGTAGGCAGAGATGATGGGTGGAATCCGTAGTTCGCCCAGAATGGAGATTGACGAGTGGAGGCATGGATGGAGTTGTTATAAGCGAATTCCGCACATGGCAGTAAGACTGCCCAGTTGTCCTGGGAAAAGGTAGAAAAGCAGCGGAGGTATTGCTCCAATGTCTGGTTAGTTCTTTCAGTTTGGCCATTAGTTTGAGGGTGGTAAGCTGAAGACAAGCAGACCTGGATGTTTAAGACCTTACAGAGCGCCCTCCAGAATTTGGAGGTAAATTGTACCCCACGATCGGACACGATACTGCCGGGTAGACCATGTAGCCTTAGGATCTCTTTTACAAAAGTGTGTGCCGTGTCCATGGCCGAAGGAGTACCTATCATGGGCAAGAAGTGGGCCATTTTTGATAGGCGATCCACCACCACCATGATTGTGGAGAATCCGTCTGAAGAGGGTAGATCTACTATGAAGTCCATAGACAACATTTCCCATGGCCGACTTGGGACAGGAAGTGGTCTTAGTAGACCCCAGGCTTGGACGTGGCTGCCCTTGTTACGAAGGCAGATTGTACAGGAGCTCACGTAATTTTGACAGTCCTGCCTTAAGTTTGGCCACCAATAGGCTCGTTGGATTAGTTCCAGAGTTTTGCGGACCCCGAAGTGGCCAGCTAGTTGGTGATCGTGGCATGCTTTAAAGACTGCTTTAGTCTGGTTTCCTGAGGTACAAAGATCTTGTCCTTGTGCCAAAAAAGTTTTCCTCGTTTCTCAAGTGAAGGGATCTCAGGAACAAAACATTGGGCAGAGGCTGATTCCAGGGTAGACCTAAGGTCTGGTTGCATTAGGAGAAAATTTTGGGAGGACAGGATAGTGCTGGGGGTGGTATCCACAGGGGTTTCAGGGAACATCCGTGAGAGAGCGTCCGCCTTCCCGTTCTTGGAGCCCGGACGGTACGTGAGATGAAAATTGAATCTTGAGAAAAATAATGCCCATCTGGCTTGTCGAGGTCTCAAACGTTTGGCCGATCTGAGATATTCAAGATTTTTGTGGTCAGTGAATATCATTATCGGATGTGCTGCACCTTCTAACAGATACCGCCATTCTTCAAAAGCAGCCTTAATGGCCAACAGTTCCCGATCACCCACATCGTAATTCCTTTCAGGTTGGCTGAGCTTCCGGGAAAAAAAAGCAACTGGGTGAAGCATCGCCTTGGGTCCTTGGCGTTGGGAGAGAACTGCTCCTGTGGCCACTTCTGAAGCATCGACTTCTAGCACGTAAGGCAAGGCTGGATCTGGATGTTGTAACACAGGGGCACAGGTAAACAGGGCTTTGAGCTTGTCAAATGCCATCTGAGCTGCTGAGGACCATTGAAAACGGGTGTGTTGCCGGGTCATTTGGGTAATAGGAGCAATAATGCGAGAAAAGTCTTTGATAAACCTCCGGTAGAAGTTTGCAAAACCCACAAACCTTTGGATGCCTTTCTTGTCTGTGGGAGCAGGCCACTCCAGGATGGCAGATACTTTTTGAGGATCCATTGCCACTCCATCTGTTGAGATGATCAAGCCCAGAAATTGTATAGACGATTTTTCGAATTCGCACTTTTCTGATTTTGCATAAAGTCCGTGTTTCCTTAGAGTAGCCAGTACCTTCCTTACATGCATTCTGTGCAGTTCCAGGGTGGCAGAAAAAATAAGGATATCATCCAAGTAAACAATGAGAAAGTTGTCCAAAAATTCTCTGAAGATATCATTCACTAGGTGTTGAAAAGTGGCCGGGGCGTTGCACAGCCCGAAGGGCATGACAAGGTATTCGTAGTGCCCGAAGCGGGTTCGAAAGGCAGTTTTCCACTCGTCGCCCTCGCGGATCCGTACCAGGTTGTAGGCTCCTCGCAAGTCTAGTTTAGTGAAAACTCGGGCGGTACGGAACCTTTGAAAGAGTTCGGGAACGAGGGTAAGAGGGTACCGATTTTTAATGGTAATTTTATTTAGGTCCCTGTAATCCACACATGGCCTGAGAGTGTGATCCTTCTTCTCCACGAAGAAGATCCCAGCTCCTGCCGGGGAAGAAGAAGGACGAATAAATCCCTTCTTGAGGTTCTCATCAATATATTGACGTAAGGCTTCAAGCTCTGTTTCAGAAAGTGGAAAGATACGCCCAAAGGGAATTTCTGCACCGGGCAACAGTTCAATTGGGCAATCGTAGGGACGGTGAGGTGGTAGTGCGTCCGCCTTTTTCTTGTCAAAGACATCCAGAAAGTCGTGATAAACTGAAGGGACCTCTTGGCTGGCATTAGAGACAGGTTGGATGGAGAGACAGCTTGTAGACTGCGGGATTCCAGGTGGCATACAGTGTTGGAGGCAGTACATTGATTTGAAGGAAACCTCCCCTTTGAGCCAGTCTATCTGTGGGTTATGTGCCCGTAACCAAGGAATTCCCAAAATTATGGGAAACATGGGTGAAGGAATTCCTGATGGTTGGGGCCAGTTGTGGAAAGGATAGGTAGGGTTTCCTGAGTAATGGGCCCTGATCTGGGCGTGGTGCCATCTGCAAGATGGATCTCTAGTTTATGGCCTTTAGTCTGAAGCGGGATATGAAGGGCCTTTGCTAGAGAGATATCCAGGAAGCAACTGCAAGCTCCGGAGTCAATGATGGCGGGCAGCTTGACTTCCCCTTCCGAAACCTGTAAAGACACAGAGAGGACTAGGTGAGTTGGGGAAGGTCCCGGAATCTGGAGATGCATGTAGCTGGGAGAAGGAGCCTTACTTGGTCTCACCGGGCAGTTGCGAAGAAAGTGTCCATCTCCTCCACAGTAAAGGCACAGGTTTGCTTGCCGGCGATGAAGTCGTTCAGCAGGAGTTAAAGCTGCGCGGACCGCCCCAATCTGCATCGGTTCATCAGGGGGAATCGGACTGGCAGCCGTGGGCAGCGGTGCCGGAGTTGGCGGAACTTTGGGCAGCATCCAAGATGGCTGAAATAATTGTGCACGTTCCGACCGACGCTCCCGTAAACGTCTGTCCAGCTGAATAGAAAGCTGAATGAGACCTTCCAATGTGGTGGGGGTCTCTATTCTTGCGAGTTCATCCTTAAGGGTCTCGGAAAGGCCTAGCCGATACTGATATTTGAGGGCGGCCTCATTCCAACCCGTGTCTGCAGCCCACCTACGAAAGTCCACGGTATAGTCCTCCACAGGGCGTCGGCCTTGCTGTAACTTGTGGAGGGTAGCTTCGGCAGTGGCCTTGCGTTGCGGGTCATCATACAATTGACCCATAGAAGCAAAGAAAATGTCTATAGAGTTCAATACAGGGTCTTTCTGTTCCAACAGATGGTGGGCCCATGATTGGGGTTCATCGGATAATAAGGAAATAACAAACCCCACTTTAACTGTCTCTGAGGCAAAAGTTCTAGGCTGTAGAGCCAGATATAGCAGGCAAGCGTTTTTAAATGACTTGAATTTCTTGCGGTCACCAGAGAAACGTTCCGGAGTGGGTACCCTCGGCTCAGGGGGAGGAGCCATCACAGCAGGTGCTGAGGGTCCTGAAGCTGAAGGAGCGGAGGCGGAGACTGCAGCGGATGGACCAGGGGTTGCCGGCAAAGATGGTGCTGACAGGTTCTGGAGGCGACCTTCTATCTGGAAGTAACCATCTTGGAGGTTCTTAACCGCTTGGGTCAATGCTGTAACTTGTTGACATAAAGCTTCCAACGGGGAGACACCTCTCTCGGCTTCTGTCATGGCTGGATGATACTGTCACGTACCTGATCCGAAGCCGGAGTGTAGAGAGGGCTCCCCCTTGCGGCTAGGTGCAGAGCACCCCTGGAAGTGGGACAGGGAGTGCTGTGCCCGAAGTTGCACGGGTTGCCGGTTGGGATGACCAGATGGTAGCAGGAACAAAGCTTGTTGTAAAGTTCCAAGCAGGTCCGGAGCACTTTGGCAAGCCAGGCAGTAGCAGGATGCAAACAGGAACAGACTGGGAGTATGCTGTAGAGAAGTCAAGAGCCAAGCCGAGGTCAAGTATAGGAGCAGACAGCAGGAAACCAGGAGTAAGCCAAGGGGTCAGGAGCCAGGAGAAACAACGTCAGACAGTCCGGGTCGGCAACAGGGAATCACGATCAGCAAGTTACAAGGCACAGGGAACACGGGAGGCTGTTGATCATCCAGCAACTTGTTGTTGAGATTGCTGGCTTTAAATAGGCCGTTTAGCGCCAAGCGCCATTACGCACTTGCGTATGCGCGTGCGCATTGGCGCACGCACATTTCGGACTGCGTTCGCCCGTGATTGGAGGAACTGTGGTAGCACAGGCTCCATAGCCTACATATAATGGTATTTGTAAATCCCTCAACTCCTATTGGAGACAAATATTCACATTGATCTCCCCTGTCTCTGGCACACATACTACCCCTACCCCTTCCCTAGCACAGCTCCATTTAGGTCTAGAAAAATACCCTTCAAACACCAGAACCGTCATAATACATCTTTTGCTAGCAGCCAAACCTAATATTATTAGGTTGTGGAAAACTTCAGAAACTCCCCCCATATCTAACACAACTGCGGATCTTAACCAACAATGTGAAATGGAAAAATAAAAAAGGAAAATTTGCAACTAGACACATTTATTGTTCTCAATGGCTGACTCATCCAAAATGTAAAGTTCACCTATGAATTATACTGTTCTAGAATGTTTTGAATTCTACTGTTCTATACTGTTTTGTAAGTCCCACACTTGGCATGCTGGTGAACCACCCCCCCCCCCACCCCCATTACCTTTCCTCCTTTTTCCCCTTTCTCCAAACAAACTTTTTTCCCTCCCTTCCTTAACCCTTTTCCCCTCTCCCCTCCCTTCCCCAATCTCTACCCTATACCTCCTCTCTTCCCACCCCCTCTCTCCCCCTCTGCCTGCAATTGTAACTGAGCAAGTATACAATATATATACATGCATTATCTGTTATAACTCTTAACTGTTGCTAGAGCATGATGAGCCAGACTCACCCAATGTTAGACGGGGCCTCTGTTATGTTGCAGCGGGACTGTTTTACTATCCTTTGTATTAAAACTCAATAAAGATCTATTAAAATAGATGGCACTACTGCATATGTCAGTGGCATGGTTGTATAAGTAGTGGTACACAGATCACCTTGGGATTACAAGGCGAAATGAGGGCACCCACAAACAATTGTTTAAAGAACCAACAGAAGCTCAATACTAGAAACAGAATTCTGATTGGTTGGTAAGCTTTCCTGCCATTTGTGCATTGTTATGTGTTGCCTATTTATTTGCCTTATATTTCAGATTGAAATCCTGAGGAAAACAGTTGAGATTTAGGAAAATTCTTTGTTTCACCTTAGTTCAACTTACTTCGACTGTATAATTACAATATGATTGAAACAATGGTTAGCTTGCCCGAAGAATTAGACTGTTGCCACGCTGAGCATCCAGGAGGGTTGAGTTTTAAGATATTGCCCCGATGCCGAAATCCATCATTGCTAGTACATCTGCCAAAAAAGTTATGTTAAGACACCGATCGTGCATCTCATTCAGAGAAATCAACAATATTATTACAAAGCAGCTGGTTTGACTTCAGGATGAAGCAGCAAATTGGCCTCAGGTAAGCAGATACTGACAACAGAGAGAAAAAAGGAGGCCTAGCAGGAGGAAACATTATGTCATGCTCAGTGGTGGGAACAGTGCCTCAGGATATAGTCATAAATACAAAGGAAAAATATGACTATGGAGAAGAATCAACAGTTACGTTTTTTTGAGTCAGAGACACTGCAGTGTTATTAAAAAAGCAGAAAGTTGATCATAACAGCAATAACCTATATAAAGTCATGGGTGTCATAATGTCAAACTATATTGGACCTTGTTCTATCACTAAAGGTAACAGCATGCCCCTTCAGTCAATGCATTCATTTTCAAAAGGAAAAACAATACTATGGTTGCCAATCAGGTTTAAAAAAGACACAAGTTTATCTAGCTCAACCAAAAAAAACAAAAAAAGAAAATACAACCATATAATCCCATATACACAATCCCTTTACCCACAGTTGATTCAGTGGAAGGTGAAAAACCCCAGCAAAGCATGATCCAATTTGCAACAGCAGGGGGAAAAAATCCTTCCTGATCTCACCGAGAGGCAATCGGATATTCCCTGGATCAACTTTACCTGTAAATATAAATACCCAATTATATATTATGTACACCTAGGAAATAATCCAGGCCTTTTTTTAAAGCAATCAACTTAACTGGCCAGAACCACCTCTGGAGGGAGTCTATTCCACATTTTCACGGCTCTTACTGTGAAACCTTTCTGTATTTGGAGAAGAAATCTCTCTTCCTCTAGACGTAAAGACTGTCTCCTTGTCCTCTGTGATGACCTAAAAGTAAATAACTCAACACCAAGTTCACTGTATGGACTCCTTATGCATTTATACATGTTGATCATATTCCCCTTTTAATCTCCTCTTCTCAAGAGAGAATAAATTCAGTTCCTTCAATCTTTCCTCATAGCCAAGCTCCTCCATGCCTCTAATCAGTTTGGTTGTCCTTCTCTGCACTTTCTCCAGTTCCCCAATATCCTTTTTAGAACTGGTGCCCAAAACTGAACTGCATATTCCAGATGAGGTCTTACTAATGATTTGTATAGGGGCAAAATGATATCTCTCTCTCTGGAGTCCATGCCTCTGTTAATACAAGGACTTTGCTTGCTTTGGAAAACTGCAGCTTGGCATTGCATGATATTATTAAAGCGGAGTTCCACCCTAGTTGTACATTTTTTAATAAAAATACCCCCGGGACAGTCAGGGCTAGCACATTCCACAATGGCTAGCCTCTGATCTGTCCCGGGTTGCACTTACCTTTCAGGAGAAATACTTACCTTGAAATTGTCTTCTCCAGCGCTGCCATCTCGGGTGTGGGCAGCTTGAAGCCAGCGCGATCCTCTTCCGCGTCCTCTTCGGTCCTCTTCCTCCTTCTTCGGTCCCACGATGCACTTCACCGGCCCCGACGTCACTTCCGGGTCGCGCGCGTCATCCCTCCACAGCTTCTGGGCATGCCCAGAAGCTGTTTAGAAGGGAATGACGCGCGCGCCCCGGAACTGACGTCGGGGCCGGTGCAGGCGCAATGATTCCTGGGAGCGATGACGTTCAGCTCCCAGGAATCATTGCAAAAGCCAGGAAGTGACGAATCGCCGTGGCCGCCGAGGGGAGGAAGAAGGAAGTAAGGTGAGTATATTTTCTCTAAAAGGTAAGTGAAAAAAAAAAAAAAATTGCGATTATCCATTTGTTTTTCAGGTGACCGGGAGCGAGAAGATGGAGGTAAGTATAAATTTCGGGTGGAACTCCGCTTTAAGCTCAGGATCTACCAAAAATCCCAGATCCTTCTCCACTATGGATTCCTCCAGTTGTACTCCCCCTAGTAGGTATGATGCATGCATATTCTTAGCCCCCAAGTGCATAACTTTACATGTATCAATATTAAACCTCATTTGCCACATAGTTGCACAATTAAACAGTGCATTGAGGTCGGCTTGTAAATTGGAGACATCCTGTAAAGAAGTTATTCCACTGCATAGCTTGATGTCATCTGCAAAGACAGAAATGGTACTTTTAATCCCAGAACCTATATCATTTATAAAGATGTTAAAATTTAAGGGTTCCCAACACTGAACCTTGGGGTACACCACTAATAACCTTAGACGATTCAGAGTAAAAATCATTATTACCCACTACTCTCTGAAGTCTATCTTTTAGCCAGTTTTCTATCTATTTATAAACTGATCTTTCCAAGCCTGTAGACTTTACCTTACACATTAGCCGTGTGTGGGATACTGTGTCAAACGCTTTTGCAAAATCTAAGTATATTATGTCTGCAGCCACCCCTCTGTCCAAGGTTTTACTTACCACCTCAAAAAAGAAATCAGGTTTTTTTGACAACTTCTGTCTTTCATTAATCCATGTTGTTTGTTGCTTAAAATATTTTTTCCAGCAAGAGCTCATCTATTGTATGTGGTCTTTAATTAAACTCTCCAGTATCTTCCCGACTATAGAAGTTAAACTAACAGGTCTATAGTTACTTGGTAAAAAATTTGATTCCTTTTTAAATATAGGCATCGCATTGGCTCTACGCCAATCCATTGGTGCAATTTCAGTCTTTAACTTGCCCTCAAAATTAGAAACAATGGCTTTAAAATGACAGAGCCTAATTCTTTTAGGATCTGTGGGTGGATGCCATCTGGTCCTGGTGCTTTATCCACCTTTATTCTGTCTAAATATTTCCGGACCATATCGCTTTTGAGCCATTGTGGATCATTTGGGTCTGCGTCAATACCATCCCCATTATGGTCATGAGCTCCCCTATTCTCCTTTGTATACACAGAGCTGAAGATAGTATTTAATAAATTGGCCTTCTTTGTCCCCAGTCACCCACTCCAGATTATTTTGAAAAGGGCCTTCATGCTTAGACCTGACCATTTTATTATTAATATATTTGAAGATTTTTTTGGGGTTTGTCCTACTATCTTTTGCAATCTGTCGTTCATTTTGAATTTTTACATCCTTGATTTGCTTTTTACATAATCTGTTATATTCTTTGTAACAATTAAACATTGATAGTGTTCCTTAATTTTTATATTTTTTAAAATCTTTTTTCTTATTTTATGGCTTTTTTAACTTTGGCCGTGAGCGACATTGGTTTTATTTTTAGCCTTTTAAACTTATTGCCTATGGGAATATACTTTGCAGTTAGTTGGCATACAGTCTTTTTGAAGAATTCCCATTTCTGTTCTGTGTTCATTGATGACAATATTCCCTCCCAGTCTAAATCTTGGAGCCCCCATCCTTGGAAAATTTGTGTTTTTTTATTTCCTGTATGCGTTTGTTGCTTACAGGTAAAACATTAAATGAAATCATATTATGGTCACTGCTACCCAAATGTTCTTTTATATGAATATTGGTAAAAAGCTCTGCATGGTTTGAGATTACCAGGTCTAGCAGATCATCATTCCTAGTCAGGACCTCAATAAACTGCACCATAAAATTGTCTTGTGATAGGTTTATACATTTTTGCCCTTTAACTGTTCCAGCAGTGCCATTACTTCAGTCAATGTGTGGGTAGTTAAAATCCCCCATTATTGTCACTGTCCCACCCCTTGCAGCCCTTTCTATCTGTGCCAGGAGCTGAGTCTCCACCTCCTTATTAACACTGGGAGGTCTATGCCAAACTCCAATGATAACCTTTGTATTACACACACCCATGTACATTTCCACCCATACTGCTTCGGACTCAGTACACTCTCCATCAACTAGGTCCTTCTCATTTCTCACATAGAGACAGACACCACCACCCCTCCGTTTTACCCTGTCTTTCCGATAGAAAGCATAGCCAGGAATATTAATAGCCCAGTCATGTGAAGAATGAAGCCAAGATTCAGCAGTGCCAATTAAATCATAGTTCTCCTCATGCACCAGAGCTCCCAACCCACCTATTTTGCTTGGCAGACTTCTGGTATTGGTGAACAAACACTTTAATTAATTGCCATATTTTTTATTTTAGAACAAATAGTACCATTTCCAATGGTTTACTTCTAGCCAAATAAGTGAAGCTTAAATTCAACCCAATGCCAAACCTTTGACCTTATCATAACCCATATAAATCTAATCCTATCCTCACCCTATTGCTTATGAGATCAACCCTTGGCATCAGTCTCACTTAAATTGAGCCTTAACTGATTCTTAACCATTAATCCTAACCTTTATTCTCAACATGACCCCTCAACCCAACTAAACCGTTAAGCTGAGACCAATTACTAAAACTCAACAGCACCCTTAAATCTAATCCAAATCTCTTAACCCTAATCTAACCCATTAGACCAAAAACTTGGTGCTAATCGACCAAACCTAACCCCATGAACCTAATTTTTAAACCTGAACTTACCGCTTTAAGCTGAATTTTTACTCCAATGTAACCCCTAAACCAGTGTTTCTCAACCTTTTTTCAGTCAAGGCATCCTTTAAAATTAGGCACAATCTCAAGGCATCCCATTCTAAAATGTAAAAAACTAAAATAGTTATACATAATGTAGCTACCTCTACACACATAGGAAAACTAATATTAGAGGTGATTTTTTAAAGCATCATACCTTTGCAGTATAGTACTGACTAGAATTCCTGCATTTCTCATCTCCCTCAGTTTCTCACTCTTATTCAGCCAATGGGACCCCAGTGATGACAGAGAGGGGTAGGGGAGGATCAAACAAGGACATGCTCAGGCACCCGACATCCTTCTTATCAACCTATGATGGCATTGGTTGTTTGGAAGCCGGCCACGGGTCCACACGTGCCCAGGTTTATAAGGCTGCACAATAAAAACCTGAGGCTTTGTGTAACAAAAAGAGGCAGGCTTGACCCACCTAAAAGCTTGTTGACAATTTTTGAGCATTTATGAGGCATTTTCCAATGCACCCCTGAAGAACCCAGAAGGCACTCCAGGGTGCCTCAGCACCCTGGTTGAAAAAGGCTGCCCTAAACCTTACTTTTAAACCTGAGTTCAACCCATTATTATTATTTCAGGTACTTATATAGCGCTGTAAATTTACGCAGCGCTTTACATATACATTGTACATTCACATCAGTCCCTGCCCTCAAGGAGCTTACAATCTAAGGTCCCTAACTCACATACATACACAGTAGGGCCAATTTTTTTTCTATATACAGGATCCAATTAACCTACCAGCATGTCTTTGGAGTGTGGGAGGAAACCGGAGTACCTGGAGGAAACCCACGCAGGCACAGGGAGAACATGCAAACTCCAGGCAGGTAGTGTCGTGGTTGGGATTTGAACCAGCAACCCTCTTGCTGCTAGGTGAAAGTGCTAACCACTACACAACTGTGCCGCCCACCACTACACCACTACACCACTACACCACTGTGCCGCTCATAAAGCTGACTCTTAACCTCAACCTAATCCCTAAACCTTAACCCCCCCCCCCCCAAAAAAAAACAAAACGTAAAGCTAAAAAAAATCACATTTAGTAAACCAACCTACCTGTAGTTGAGTATGTCCCATGACATGCAGACAGCTGGATTCTGTAGAAATCTTCCAGATGCCCTGTCTTCTGTGAAACTGCTGTGAAAAAGTTCCCACTGGGCACCTGCTCTCTCCTCCGTCCTTCTTCATTGAGAAATATTCCTTCATTGCTTTTACTGCCTGATCTGTGGATGCAGGAGAGTCTGATGAGTAACAAGATTCTCACTCCCATTCACAGATTTTGTTAAGGACAGTGAAAGTGAAAAAACAAAACAAAAAATATTTTCACAATTGGGGAGAATCTTTTTCTCAACAGCTTCACAGAAGATCTGACATTTTTAATCCACACAGTGCTGGAAGTTCAGCAGCAAGAAGAGGACAGGGCATCCCTGCAGTGAAGATTTTTCTAGGATCCAGATGCTTGTACAATGTGGGATATAGAAAAAAAAAAGGATCTCCAGATAGTGTGATATCTTCAATTAAGTTTATTCCCAATTGGGCAAAAAAATATATACAGGGCTATGTGCAAATAAAAGCAAAAAAACATATAATAAAAACCGGGGTTTGTTTCCTCCGAAGACGTCACCGGAAGTGACGAAATGCGTAAGATTGGAACGCACAGCGTGGTGACGTGTGACGTAGGTGGAACGCAAGCCGGAAGTTCTCCCGCTTGCTTCCACACTATCGGCTTGCGCTGAACACACGGTCACAAGCAGCCACATTAGGGCTGCACTCGGGGGAAAAAAACCCCGGTTTTTATTACCGTATATACTCGAGTATAAGCCGAGTTTTTCAGCACATTTTTTTGTGCTGAAAACATCCCCCTCGGCTTATACTCGAGTCAAGAAAAAAAAAAAAAAGTCCGTGGCCGCTCCGACGTGCTTAAGCTTTAAAAATGGCGCTGCCCGGCGCATACATGTCATTGCGCACGCGCCGCCGCCGCTTGGGAGAGGCCGGAAATAGCCGAAAGTATACGAGCGGCGGCAGCGCGTGCACAATGACATGTCGGCGCCGGGCAGCGCCATTTTTAAAATGAAGGCGCCTCTGGAACAGGTAAGTGAAACAGCTGCACTATCTGCCATTATGCAGGGCTGCGGGCATACTACAAGGGATGCAGTGCTGCGGGCATGGTCCACCTTTACCATGCCCACAGCACTGCATCTCCTGTAGTATGCCCACAACCCCGGATCCTCTTGTACCATGCCAGTCACCCTGCATTCTCCTGTACCATGCCAGTACCCTGCATTCTCCTGTACCATGCCAGTACCCTGCATTCTCCTGTACCATACCAGTACCCTGCATTCTCCTGTACCATGCCAGTACCCTGCATTGTCCTGTACCATGCCAGTACCCTGCATTGTCCTGTACCATGCCAGTACCCTGCATTCTCCTGTACCATGCCAGCCACCCTGCATTCTCCTGCACCATGCCAGTCACCCTGCATTCTCCTGTACCATGCCAGTCACCCTGCATTCTCCTGTACCATGCCAGTGCCCTGCATTCTCCTGTACCATGCCAGTACCCTGCATTCTCCTGTACCATGCCCGCCGCCCTGCATTCTCACCCTAGGCTTATACTCGAGTCAATCATTTCCCATCTTTTTGTGGTAAAAGTAGGGGCCTCGGCTTATACTCGGGTTGGCTTATACTCGAGTATATACGGTATATGTTTTTTTTCTTTTTATTTTGCACATAGCCCTGTATATATTTTTTTGCCCAATTGGGAATAAACTTAATTGAAGATATCACACTATCTGGAGCTCCTTTTTTTTTCTATATCCTTTTTGGCACGAGGGGAGAGGAGACAGAGGGGGATCCCACCATCTCATCCACCTGGAGCAAGCCATAAGGAGAGCCCATTTCAGCTTGGACAGCTATTCAAGCTCGATTGGTCGTGGTGCTATAAGGCATACATGACCCTCAACATCCGGTAAGTGATTGAATCTTACCTCTGTCACAGTGACATTATAACTATAAGGATTATTACTGAGTGGATTGAGCAATCATCGCACTTGCACTTTTCGTTTTGGAAATTGACACCGTTTGCACAAAGGACTCACTTTATACTACATATTTATTGGACTTTTTAACTTTGGACTTTTCACATTTATTAATGTTATATGAAATAGGGTTTATTATCTGCATTTATTATATTTGTCACTAATATCAATTTCAAGATATTTATTATATTCACTTTTAATATATATTGTAATTATTTTAAAGCAAGCGCTATAGGTAGTCATTCAGACTACTTACCTGCAAACGCCTTTTTATTTCTATAGCAGCTGCTACAAATACACACATTTTAAAAATATTTTTTATTCACAAAATAATTTCTTATTCACAAAAAACAATTTTTATTTATTAAATTCATCACTATTTATTCACATATTTATAAATTAAACACGTGGCGCGGGGCATATACACTAGTATATTCCTTACAATGTGGGATATATTTCATTACAGATGAGTTAGCTCACTGAAGCTATTCATTTTTTCTTTTTTTTAATTCATTTTTAGCTTTAACCTTTAAACAGAGACCACCACTTTTTTTAAGCAGTTACAATCCTTTTTGGATAAAGGTTTTATAAATACAAGCTGACCATTGTAAGCCCCACTGTCTCAACATGCTAACTGCCCTTTTTGCTGGACAGCTTGGTCTGTTAAAGAAGGTTGAAAAATAGAAAATTTACTGGCCGAATCACTAGGTGTAGAAAAAGGAAAAAAAAAAATAAAATAAAAGAATTAAAACAGTCACCGCATCTAAGACTGGGTACATTGCAATACATAATATTCTGTGGGTTTTATAGCACTTTAATAAAAAATCCAAGTGGGAGCGCATCTTTACATACTTGCACAAGGGAACGATCAATGTATCCTCACAGGAGAATGGTTATGAAGTATTCTGGGGATGGTACTGGACCCCCTCATTGCTTCATAAATTCTCCCCCATCATACAATCCAAATATTGGTGCTGTTCAAACACACATGGGACCCTACTACATATATGGGGGTCCTGCCATCAAACCTTTTTAGTTGGAGATCTATAAAGGTATCTCCTAAATTACAACATATACTGTTGCGTTCAACCCAGCCCAATTCGTTCTACATCATTTCTCTCTCCCCAAAACAACATACTTTAACTCTCTAGCCATGCATTTAGTTAATGCAGCAAGGATGTGTATTCCCACTGCTTGGTGTTCCACTGAGCCCCCCAAAAAAACAGAGTGGCCAGTAGCAAAGTGTCTGAAGTAATGAAACTGGTCAGTATAGCACGAGACGCTCTCTAAATACACTAACACCTGGGCTTGCTGGCACCATTTTACTGAGTCCATGCTCAGCTAATGATACTCCAGCCTTGAAATATAGTCCCTGTGGCCCGTCATGACCTTGAGCTACTGTAGTCCATGGGAGAGAGAATGTGAGGCCCCGTATTTCCTCTATCTTCTGTCCCCCCCTCCCCTTTCCCCTATTCTGCCTCCTTTTTACCTGTTACTGCATATAACCTCTCCTGATCTCCCCCCTTCCTTCGTCCTCTTTTCTTTATGATTGAAGCCATAGACCCTCCCGGAAGAGCAGTTGGGACTTGTATTCTTAGGAGCATGGTTTTCCTGATTGTGTTATTAATTACCATGTTCTGTAGCATGACTTGATCCATAGGTCGGTTTCTTGTCCTTCCTGCATCCCCCCTTTTTTTTCTGGGGGATCTTGGGAGTGATTATCAATCTATAGGGTTCTAACTGATGTGGTTATGGTTAACATCAACACCCCCTCAGTTCTATGTGACACGTAAGGTAAGGTACTCTTTCTATGTTCTTTATGTTACTGTATTATTGAGTTGACCAATAGCCCTCTACCGCTGTGTTATTATTACTAATTGTCCTGTACAGTTTCTTATTTTCTCAATAAAGTCCTTGTTACAAAAAAAAACATTCCAGATGAAAACTAGGAATGTGCACATGCGCACACCCTCGGGTCACTGTGGTTCTTTTACATGTGACCACAATGACAACTATGACTTGGTGACAGACGGTACAAATAAAACACTTTCATGTTGCAGACAAAGCAGGTGGAATGCAGGCTTTGCTGAATTTTAATTTCCATCATGGTGCTCATAAGCAAAGCCCATCTACATGAGAGCTTAAAGTTGTATTGTTTCTTATAAAAAAAATTAGCATATCAGTTATTGTTTTTTCTTGTTGCCTACAATTACTTTTACAAGCCACAAGCATCCCTTCACACATTGCCGAATGCATCACGAAGCTAGTTTCTACATCCTTGTCAGTGAATGCGTCTCACCCAGCACGAAAGCAGCTTTTGTTACTTAACAAAATGATCACAAGTGACATTTCATCCAGCAGAGCTCTGAGGGCCTTGCACCACGGTTTGTTTAATTAGCTATTTTCTTGCTGCATCAGGTTACATGGAAAGGCACGTCAAACTCAGTTAAACATTGTTCTCAAGACCATTAGCAGGATATGTATCCCAACCAGTCAAGTCTCCGTTTCCAGACCTGTTTCATTAATGAAATAATCACCCGGATGTTTGTGTTAAAAGAGTAGACCCTTTGCACAATGATTACCAGCAACTTCCTACCCCATTGGCTGAAATATAGTTGGAAAAACTTGGCTTAAAACAAGCCTGTGTCTTTCTCATACATACAAAGTGATGGGTTCTCTTTCAAGCCATCCCTCCAGCAACCTTATAGGCATCTTCTCTTTTCTCTGTTTGGCCACCTGTAGAGCAAAGAAAATCCTAATTTCTTCGATGTATAGGGAGCATGTCACTCATGTGTCTGATGGATGTGTGATAAAAGTTATGCCTGGTACTCACTAGGGATCGACCGATATCGTTTTTTCATTGCCAATACCGATATTTTGATCATCGCGTATCAGTATCGGCCGATATGGGCCAATATTTTCGTACATTTAAAAAAAAACATTTTTTTTTTTTTTTTTACTTGACAGGTACTCTTGTGGAGGGATCTGGGGGTCTAAAAGACCCCAAACCCCTCCTCTGCACTTAAAAGCATTCAAAACGCCAAGTTTGGCTGTTTTGAATGCTGTAATTTCTTTAAATCTGGTGCCAGTACCAAGAAGTGATGTCATGACAGCACTACCGGGTTTTTGCATGGAGACCCGATCAGAGCCAACCGGGTCTTTGGCGGCCATGCAGGCTGGTTGCCCGGGTGGAACGGGAGACCTGGTTGAGCTGCGGAAGGCGGCGGGAGGGGAGGGGGTTGTCCCCTCCCGCTCCTTGTAATGACAGCCGAGCGGCTTCTCAGCTGCATCGGTTGTCATTACAAGACAGTCGACCGTCGGCTATGGATGCCGGTACCAGGGTGATGCCTCTAGCTGCAGGCATCACTCCAGTACAAGCACTTTCCCAAATATCGGTAATATCGACCACCTTGGTGGCTGATTCCGATATATCGGGGAAAGTGCATATTGACCCTCGATATATAACGGCTTTGCCGATAATCGGTTGATTCCTAGTACACGTGATAAGATTATCAGACGAATGATCGTCTGTTTTTTTTGCATGCTAATCTGTTATTAAAAATGAAGAGTTTACTAAAGTTACAAACATTTGCATACGACAGAATAAAAATTCTGAAGTGATGTAATGTGTTGTGTTGTATTTGTATTGTATTTTCAAACAACAACTGTGCTGAATAAAACGAAAATCGTACTATCTGGTATTGCATGAGAAAAAATTTCACGATTGTCCGATTGGATAATTTTGGATGAACTGTCTTGATCGGCTCTCGAAAGCTGTGTACTAACCATCAGATTACCGTACGATCACTTCGAAAGTGGTATTTTTCATGCGATTTTCGATTTTTCCTATCGGCCTTAAGGCTTGGTTCTGATGAAGATACAGTGGAACATCTCAGAGACAGAGTTTGGTAATCACCACCACATCCCTTATTACTATTTAAAAATCAATTTCCAAAGAAATCCTGGTTTGCACACATATGGGACTTTAAGGCCTGGTTCACACTGGGGCGACTTGTCAAGCGACTTATTTTATTATATCTTTTGATGTGACAACACTGAAGAAATGTCTAAACCACTGGCAACAAAAGTTAGTACACACCTAGGTGAACATGTCCAAATTGGGCCCAATTAGCCATTTTCCACTCCCCAGTGTCATGTGACTCATTAGTGTTACAAGGTCTCAGGTGTGAATAGGGAGCAGGTGTGTTAAATTCGGTGTTATCACTCTCACTCTCTCATACTGGTCACTGGAAGTTCAACATGGCCCCTCATGGCAAAGAACTCTCTGAGGATCTGAAAAAAAGAATTGTTGCTCTGCATAAAGATGGCCTAGGCTATAAGAAGATTGTCAAGGCCCTGAAACTGAGCTTCAGCACGGTGGCCAAGACCATACAGCTGTTTAACAGGACAGGTTCCACTCAGAACAGGCCTCACCATGGTTGAGTGCACGTGCTCAGCCTCATATCCAGAGGTTGTCTTTAGGAAATAGATGTATGAGTGCTGCCAGCATTGCTGCAGAGGTCAAAGGGGTGGGAGGGGCCAGCCTGTCAGTGCTCAGACCATACGCCGCACACTGCATCAAGATGGTCTGCATGGCTGGTGTCCCAGAAGGAAGCCTCTTCTAAAGATGATGCACAAGAAGGCCCACAAACATTTTTCTGAAGACAAGCAGACTAAGGCCATGGATTACTTGAACCATGTCCTGTGGTCTGATGAGACCAAGATAAACTTATTTGGTTCAGATGGTGTCAAGCAAGTGTGGCGGCAACCAGGTGAGGAGTACAAAGACAAATGTGTCTTGCCTACAGTCAAGCATGGTGGTAGGAGTGTCATGGTCTGGGGCTGCATGAGTGCTGCCGGCACTGGGGAGCTACATTTCATTGAGGGAACCATGAATGCCAGCATGTACTTTGACATACTGACGCAGAGCATGATCCCCTCTCTTCGGAGACTGGGCCATAGAGTAGTATTTCCCCCCTTTTTAATCTTTCCCCAGTTTAGTACCCTTTTGTAGGTAGTGGGCTTTACTGTACCGATGCATAATAATTACTGCTACACTACACTACTATGCTTTTACCTTATTATCTTCGTACAAGCCCACTGCCTGATGTATTCTTTTTATTGATATTTTACGTTATTCCCCCCATATTCTAGGATTCCAACATGATAACGACCCCAAATACACCTCCAAGATGACCACTGCCTTGCTAAAGAAGCTGAGGGTAAAGGTGATGGACTGGCCAAGCATGTCTCCAGTCCTAAACCCTTTTGAGCATCTATGGGGCATCCTCATACGGAAGGTGGAGGAGCGCAAGGTCTCTAACATCCACCAGCTCCATGATGTCATCATGGAGGAGGGGAAGAGGTCTTCAGTGGCAACTTGTGAAGCTCTGGTGAACTCCATGCCCAAGAGGGTTAAGGCAGTGCTGGAAAATAATGGTGGCCACACAAAATATTGACCTTAGGGGTGTACTCACTTTTGTTACCAGCGGTTTAGATATTAATGGCTGTGTGTTGAGTTATTTTGAGGGGGGCACCAAATTTACACTGTTATACAAGCTGTACACTCACCTCTTTACATTGTAGCAAAGTGTACTTTCTTCAGTGTTGTCACATGAAAAGGTATAATAAAATATTTACATAAATGTGAGGGGTGTACTCACTTTTGTTAGATACTGTATCTCTAAGTTCTCTCCCCAACACAAATTTCCAGCTGCCTTTTTCTCCTGTGTTGGAGAGCTTGTCAGAAGTTCTCATGCTGATAACAGAGGAACTAAGCAACAGGACTTAGGGCTTTGGAGAGAGATAAGTAAACACTACAGATATATGTGCCCAGGTCAGATTTCATGAATGGGGTTTATATTCACTTTAACCCTTCTCCTGCCTTTCAGTCCACCCTGCCATGTGCCTTTTCTACTGTGTGCTCTGGGCAGCACTCAGTCTACTGTGAGAAAATGACATTTGGCCACCGAAAGACAAATTCCATATGGCCATAAACTGGTAAATGTTCGTACAAAAAATCTCAGCCGTTATTTGATAATGCCATCAGAAACTTGACCAATGTCGTTCAAAAATATTCTATAAGTCTAATTATACTGGGTGCCACATCTGATTTGTAGAATAGTATACAATTGGCTAGGAATAGGGACTTTTTGGTATTTACACACAAATGATTCTAAAAGTACAAATGTATTAATAACATTTCATTAAAACATTATACATCAATAATAAATGTTTACCTTTATATTTTAATTTGTGTGTAAGAGACTAAAAAGTCCCTTATCCTAGCTAACTGTATAATATTTAGTTCAAAAGTACTTTAAAATTTTGTTTCCTTTTACCCAATTTCTTCCCGCCCTCAGGACATTTACTGTGGGAGGGTGTTATGGGCAGGTTGGATCCAGCTTGTTCCCGGTAAGGGACGCGCATGCTCTCCTGTGCTGTTACTGGCTACAGCAGGATTTTGTCAGCAGGTCCCAGCCAATAATTTATGGCTGAGACCTGCTGATAGGCTGTAGCCAATCGCAGCTTAGAGTCCTGTGTTTACAAACACACAGGGCTCTGTACACAGATCAGTGACCTGGCTGTTTCTTCTCCCTGCAAAGCAGGGAAAAAGAAAGCCGGATCTGTTAGTAAAAGCAGCACATATTATACATATTACACTTGTTAGGGCCATAGTTAACCTCTTAATTGCCCCTTGATGTTAACCCCTTTCCAGCCTGTGTCATCAATACAGTATACAGTATTATATCTGATCATTGCATTAGTGTCACTATTGATGTCAGTGTAATTTAGTCAGTTAGCATAAATTCCTGTGAGGGTCTGTTAGCACCAGATTGTCCACCACACTATCACAGTTCCACAAAAAAGTCGCTGATAACCGCCACTACTAATATATAATTATAGCTGTGTAAATTCTAGTATATATACAATGGTTTGTGGATGCTAAGAGCCGGTTCACATACAGGCGACCCGACTTGCCGGGGCGACCTGTGAAGTCGCGGTGCACAGCGCGCACCGCGACCTCGGAGCGACATGCACGGACCTCATATCATTGAAGTCAATGCAGGTCGCTCCAGGTCGCCCCAAAGTAGTACAGGACCCTTTTTCTAAGTCGGAGCGACTTGTGACGCTCCTATTAGAACGGGTCCTGTGCTAATCTATGGCAGGTGACCTACGGCGACTTGTCAGACGACCAAGTCGCCCCAGTGTAAACCGGCTCTAAAACTTTCACACAAACTAATTAATTTTTTTTTTTTTAACCAAAGACGTGTCAGAATACATTTTGACCTAAATTTATGAAGAAACTAGATTTTTTTTATTAGATATGTTTTATTACAGAAAGTAGAAAATATTGTTTACTTTTTCAAACTTTTCTGTCTTTTTTTATTTATATAGTAAAAATAAAACCTAGTGGTGATCACATACCACCAAAAGAAAGCTCTATTTGTGTGAAAAAAGGATATAAATGAAATTTGCATACAGTGCTGTGTAATAGCACAATTGCCATCAGTAGTTTAAAAAAATGCCCAGGTCATGAAGGGGTAAAACTTTCCAGAGGTCAAGTGGTTAACATTTGATTTTAGAATAAATGGAATTTCCTGAAAAAAAATCAAGTTGACTGTTAGAAATTCAATAATTGGAGAACTTTTTTCCATTCCGGTCCTTCAATTTTTCATGTCACTATGGTCGAAAAACAGTCATTGATTTGACCCCGCTAATGATTTGAAAATTGAACAAAAGTTCAGAAAATTAAAATTTACGAACAAAATTCTACTGGCGTACGGCCAGCCTTATATATACTGCAAATTAAAAGAAAATGTGAAAACCAGTTAAGGTGTGATGATAAAAAGAAGTGAGGTCTGGGGCTCTTGGGACCCAGATTGATGCAAAGTGGTCCTGAAAATGATTTTAAAATGTGTTCCACAGTGCTGTAAGGGGGGTGTAAACCTCGTCTTAAACTTTGCTCGTTGTGTTACATTATAATTAGTAGAGCCCCAAAAAAAAAGCGGAATGAGTTTTAAGTCTGCAGCGGATAGAAAGGAAGGCAATGTACAAATAATGGCACTCACATTTTACTTAACCTAGCTGTCATGAATCATGGGCTTAGTAGGTACAGGTGTTGATTTTAAAGTAGCAGTGTCTGCTTTATATCCCGATGTCAGCTCTTTGTGACCCTGAGCTTGTTACATATGGGGTTCTTAATCAAAATCTCATGAATGCAAATGCAGGTCAGAAGCATTATATTTGATTTATCTGCAGGATTTTTGGTTTAACGTTGTTACAGATGATATGTGGTTGCAATTTATGAGAACAACCCAGTCCCAAGCATTTACATCCAACGTTGAATGAAGTGGCTATACAAATACATTGGCAATAAATAAAATCAACCATTAGGGTTATGGTCATATAATGGGCCATTAAACCTGGAATTTAAGTTGCTTTACGTAAATGATCTATTAAAAACTTTTATGAATCTATGTTTCCAAGTTCCCATGCCTCAGATGGAATTGGTATGGGTGTAGCAGTCAATTTTCTGAGATAGACTGAGGAATTATTTTTAGGACCAACGCCCCTGGTTATAATTCAGATTTTTCTTTATTTTTTGATGCTCATGGTGGGCCTCAGAGACAAGAAAAGAATGAAAGTAAAATTTAAAAATCATTATAAACCATTAAAAAAAAATGCAAAAAACAATTTACCCCCCCCCCCCTCCCCAAAAAAATAAAAAAAATAAAAAATTCAGCAGATACAAATACTATAGCAGCTCAATTTTAAAAAAGGACATTTACCTGTCCAGGGATCCTGCACCCTTCTCACCTGGGCTGGTTCCTCGCCGGTCTTCGTTTTCCTGGTGCCGGCATTATTACTAAGGGAAGCCAAGGGTCCCTCCTTGCATCTTCACAACTTGTTTCTCACTGCACATTCACGAGCCACACTGCACTTTGTGAATTGTCCCGTAGCCTGTAGGTAAAGGGGGAGGGGAAACTTCTGTTCGCCTCTCGAACCAGGTACCCGCTTCCCCAAAAAAAGTGTCCAAAAGTGATAGAGGAGAGGGTTCAGGAGGCGGATTAGCAGGACTTTCCCTTCTTGTGTGAAGTTCTGCTTTACTAACTGGAAGGTTTTACCCCCTCCATTTTTGGCTATTCAGCACTGCTCTATTTTAACTGGCAATTGTGTGGTCACACAATATTGTACGCATATTTAATTGAAATCTTTTTTTTTTTTTTTTTTTAATACAAATAAAGCTTTCTTTTGGTTTTATTTGATTATCACTGGGTTTTTTAATTATTTATTTTATAAACAAAAAAAAAGACAGCAATTAAAAAAAAAAAAAATAATATATATATATATATATATATATATATATATATATATTCTACTTTCTGTTAAAAAAACATATCCAATAAAAAAAATAAAAACAATTTAATTTCTTCGTAAATTTAGGCAAAATGCATTCTGCTACATGTATTTGGTAAATCAAAATCCCAATAAATGTATATTATTTGGTTTTGTGTGAAAGGTATAGCGCCTACAAACTATGGTATATATGTTGAAACTACAATAAAACAATATTCCAACAATTATAAATAATATATTATTGTAGTTTGTTGCACATCCTGCCCGGATAGGTGGTTTAGATGCAGTAAAGTGGGGAAACATTCACCCTCTTACTCCATAGGAGATAAGGGATGAGTGAGGAGGGATTTCAATAGTGTCCGGCATAGAAAGACATTACAACTCACATAAAAAATACTATTTATTAGTATCAAAAAAATATGTAAGAAGTACAACAAATAACTATAATATGGAGTACATCATATCATATAGTGTATCTCACAGAAACAGTTAAACATCAGATGTGGGTCAATCTAAGGCTGGATCTACGCGTTTCGCCCAGGGTGGAGGGCTTCTTCAGGATCCCATAACAGATATAATAGACACCACTTCAGTGAGATATGAAGAGAGTAAATTATTGCCCCGGTCAGCAATATTATCGTGAAGTGACCAGAACTAGGATATACTCCAAAAGGAACATAAATATGTATAAAAACAGTATAAAGCGCAATCCGCCGACATAGACAGAACGCACTTAAATTGATCAGAGATGAAAAGTGTGCTAGCTAGCATTCACTATGTCTATGCAGGCACTGTGAAGGTGTGCAACTGAATGAATAAACCAATCCCTCAGGGGGACACAGATAAAGCCACCTCTGCCTATTATATAGGACAGTGAGGAGAAATGATCCTCTGATAGAATACAGACATATATACTTGGGAGCAGGACTGCTCACAAGCCTCCCTCCTCACCGCACACCGTCAGCAGAATGGGCTTTTGATACTAATAAATACAAATTTTTATGTGAGTTGTAATGTCTTTCTATGCCGGACACTATTGAAATCCCTCCTTACTCATCCCTTATCTCCTATGGAGTAAGAGGGTGAATGTCCCCCACTTTTCTGTCACAATGAGGGATAGTGTCTTAGCATATTGTACACAATAAGGTTTGAATCTCACCCCGTTCCCCATTTACATTGCTTTAGATGCAATAGTCCTTTTTAATAATTTTTTTTGTCACTTAGTTTATTCACTTATGATTATTTAAATACTTTTTTGGCAAGTGCACAAATATTGTTTTGGTTTAATACACTGTGTAATTGAAAGTTTATCAATTCTGAATCTGAAATACTGACGAACTATGCCATAAAATGCCAGGGCAATAGAAATACCCTCCAAATTACCCCTTTTTGGAAAGTAGATAGTTTAAGATATTTAATAAGAGGCATAGCAAGTTTTTTTAAAGTTGTAATTTGTCACAATTTTTTTTGAAAATAAAGAAATTAAATAATTTGTTCACATTTTTCTTTTTTACATACTGTCACCAGTGCAGTACAGAGTCACCATATGACTGGTGTTGCTGTTATCAGGGACACTGACTGGTGACAATGGGGTTGATTTACTAAAACTGGGGAGTGCAAAATTTTGTGCAGCTCTGCATGGTAGCCAATCAGCTTCTAACTTCAGTTTGTTCAATTAAGCTTTGACAAAAATGAACTGCAAGGTGATTGGTTTCTATGCATAGCCACACCAGATTTTACACTCCCCAGTTTTAGAAAATCAACAACCGTATGTAAAAAAAAAAAAAAAGAAAATAATCAATTTTTAAACATTTTTTTTTTTTTTTTACTTGTATGTATTCATTTATTTATTTACCCTTTGATTGCTGTTACAATAATGATCAATGTTTTGAACTGTCATAAATGGGTTACAATGGTAGCACTACTCCCGCAGGTACTGCAGAAGACTGGTTTCCCTACTCCTGCACAGCCAGGCAACAAGCATTTTCCACTTCCATCCAGAAACAAGGAACAGTCTTTAAGCTTGTTTTTTTGTTGTTAATTAGGGGGAATAGGAATTATGGGATGCCCAGCTTGACTGAAACAATAATGGATTACCACAATAGAAATTTAGATTTAACTATGCGGTCAGCAGCACAAGTTCTAGTGCTAGTTAGTGAGCAATTAAACACATTTTAAGAATCTCATCCAAACATTGTGCACAGAAATAACATTATGATGCTCTAAATAAATAATGAATAATTAGTGCAAGAAGGAGAAAGGACCCCCCTAAATCCAATGTGCAAATATGTGATATAGTATAAAATAATTCTATGGTGAAGTCCAAAAAAATGTCCAACATAAACTGTGTACTGGATTTTTAAAAGACATCCACCCAGATAAACGCAATTTTCCTGCCACCAATGGCCAGATGCCTAATGCAAATTTATCCTGCGCATGGTGATGGTGCCACCTTCCCTGCTAAAAGTGATAGGAATTCCCACTCACCGGATAGTAGTGATCCCTCTTACCGTATGGCAAGTAGAGATACAAGAACGCTTGAGTGGTCTCTGTGACCTGTATACAGGTTCTGAGCTTGTCCTCCCAATAGGGTTCCTCCGCGAGATAGGTGACACTCCAGGTCACCTGCCTTGTCCAGCCGCCCGCGGGGGGGGGGGATTGTCCGGGAACGTGGGCAGTGAGCTCTTCCTTGCTGCCACTGATGCCAGAGCTACAGGTCAGGGACAATTACTAGGGACAATCTTCCTTCCAGTACGGACCTATGTACACAATCCTGAACTGTCCTCCTCCTGAACACAGACAGTTTCTGATAATCTAAACTGCAAAAGCCCCTTAAGGACTAGGAACACTCAGTCCCTTAGAAAGTAACACAAAGTGTTGTAGGCTGCATACTGGAGTATCTCCAACTCCACTGTAGACACTGATCTCATCTCCACTATATGCAGGAACTACAAGCCCACCAGCATGCTTCTTCACTAGCCCACCTGGCTGCTCTGAAGATCTCCCTGGGCAAGGAAAAGGAAAGATTTGGCACAACGCTGTCTTACAGAAAGGCTTGCTACTTGTGGCAATCTCTCCCCTTGTGAATCCCTAGGTGTCCTTAGGATCCTCCCAAGAAAGGCCAAGCTCCATCCTTGGGGAGAGCCCTCCAGACACTGGGGCCCTCCTCCAAGGCCACCGACAGTCTCCTCAGCACTCCATCTTCCACCCGACTCTCCTGATGGCCTTACTCATCCATATTTAAGGGCTGGCGAAGCCACCCTACCATGCCCACTGCCTGTGGATTGGCCAAGTTTCCCTAAATATGCAGATCAACCCTCCTGGCCTCCTCCCACTAACTTCTAAAAATGTCTCCACATTTCTAGAACCAGGAAGAGGCACCAGAGACCTGCTTTCTATGGTGGCACACAGAGAAAAGAGAAGTCCAGAGCCCTGGTGGGGGTCCCAAGAAGAGGAGAATCAGAGCTGCTCTGTGCAATACCATTGTACAGAGCAGGTAAGTATAACATGTTTATTATTTGAATAAAATAAAAAAAGTTGGCCAACCCTTTGCAGCTATAACAGCTTCAACTCTTCTAGTAAGGCTAACCATTCTTCAATTCTTCTTGATGTTGGATGAGAAGGCCTAGTTTGTAGTCTCCACTCTTATTCATCCCAAAGGTGTTTTATCGGGTTGAGGTCAGGACTCTGTGCAGGCCAGTCAAGTTCCTCCACCCCAAACTCACTCACCCTTGACTTTATGGACCTTGCTTTGTGCACTGGTCCAAATCATTTGGTGAAGGAGGGATTATGGTGTGGTGTTGTTTTTCAGGGGTTCGGCCTGGCTCCTTAGTTCCAGTAAAGGGAACTTCTAAGGCGCCAGCATACCAAGACATTTTGGACAATTTAATACTCCCAACTTTGTGGGAACAGTTTGGGAATGGCCCCTTCCTGTTCCAACATGACTGCGCATGACTGTGCGCCAGGCCAACACCAGTGCCTGACCTCACAAATGCGTTTCTGGAAGAATAGTCAACATTCCCATAGACACACTCCTAAACCTTGTGGAAAGCCTTCCCAGAAGAGTTGAAGCTGTTATAGTTGCAAAGGGTGGGCCAACTCAATAATGACTAGCATGTCATTAAAGTTCATGAGCGTGTAAAGGGAGGCGTCCCAATACTTTTGGTAATATAGTGTATATTTTATATAGATAGATAGATAGATAGATAGATAGATAGATAGATAGATAGATAGATAGATAGATAGATAGATAGATAGATCTCTATCTATGTGTATATATATGTATACACAGTATATATATATATAGAGAGAGAGAGAGGTAGAGATAGACATCTCTCTCTCTCTCACTCTCTCTCTCTCTCTCTCTCTCTAGATATATATATATATATATATATATATATATATAAATATATATATATATATATATATATATATAATATATATATATATATATATATATATATATATATATATATATATATATATATATATATATATATATATATATAATGTTTATTGCGTAGTTACATACAAGTGCTAAAAACAGAATCTCCAAGTGCTTTAATTCCTGCAAGCAAATCTCCTCTCTGATTTGGAAGGGAATTTAAAATGCAGGTTTATTAAGCTTTCAACCATTACGTATAAAATGAAAGTGGATTTGTCAGCTGGACACAAGAACTGCATTAGTGTCTGTAAAACATGATCTGCAGATTTGTCTAGATAAGAGTTTTAAAATAAATTACACACGTAAATGTATGTTTCTACCTAAGCTACAGCAGTGAGGGACATTTCTTCTTTATTCTCTTAGAATTCCTGCTGGATCTGCTTTTTTTTTTTTTTAGACCTGTGGAAATCGCTTACAGCTAAAACCAGGCAAACAGTGTAATACATTGATGAGATACATATATGATAGCTGTTTTGCCTTATAAAGGATTTATTTTTCTGTCAAACCAGTCCTGAGATTTACACAGCTTTGTCATGCAGCACAGTCCTATCAGACAGGGTTGGAAACCTGTGGCTGGATTCACACTGTTGCATTGCAGTAACATATGCTTACCTGCAACAGTAACATGTGCATCGGTGCATTGTAGTGCTATTCATTCTACATTTTCAAACAATATCTAACTTTTTTTAAAGCGGAGTTCCACCCTGAAAAAATTTTCACTGTCCGCTTGCTCTAAATTACCTGTAAAACAATTGGATAATTAATTTTTTTTAATTCACTGACCTTGTTTTAAAGAAAATATACTTACCTTACTTCCTCTTCCTCCCTCTGCGGACACGGCTGCCGCCGTCACTTCCTCCTTGCATTGACGCCTAGGAGCTGAACATGATCGCTCCCAGGAATCAATGTGCCTGCACCGGCCCCGCTCGTCACTTCTGGCGCAGGCACGTCATTCCCTGCTAAACAGCTTCTGGGCATGCCCAGAAGCTGTGCAGTGATGACGCGCCTGCGCCGAAACTGACGAGCGGGGCCGGTGCAGGGCATTCTGGGACCAAAGAGGACACAGAAGAGGATGCTCCGGCTTCAGCAGCCCACACCTGAGATGGCAGCGCTGGACAAGAAATGTTCAAGGTAAGTATTTCTTCTAAAAGGTAAGTGAAACATGGGACAGTGCAGAGGCTATCATTGCTTAAATGCACTAGCCCTGACTGTCCCGGGGGTATTTTTATCTACATTTTTTTTTCCAGGCCAGAACTCCGCTTTAAGTGCAAAGTTGCTTTTAAAAATAAGAATTATTGTGAAGTCAAAGAAGCCAAACACCGGTTACGGGAGCACATAACAAACATCAAAAAGGGATTTAAAAAGCACAGCTTGTCTAATCATTTTAGACTGGCACATAATAGGGATCCCTCCGGATTAAAATTCTGCGGTATCGACAGAGTAAAACCCAATTGGAGGGGGGGGTAACTTGAAACAGGGCATCTCACAAAATGAGGGGAAATGGATTTACCTTTTAAAAACAATGCAGCCTAATGGACTAAACGTAGAGTTTGACCTCAATTGTTTTTTATCCAATTGGTAGTTTTTATCCAATTGGTAGTTTAATATTGTCTATTTATTCATATGAGTTTTAATGTAATATATATTTTTTTATCATCAGAAATATAAATATATATATAAAATATTTTTAAAAATATTTTTAATATTTTTAAATGGTTTTTATTATTAAATTTTCCTCAGAATTCCTAGGAATTTTTATCCGTAATGTTGCTTTTCTGAAATTTATTAATATAATTATTACCTCAAAATATATATTTTTATATAATTTTTACCTCAATAAGTTTTATTATTGATGATTTATGTATATATATTTCTTCATTGGTGTTCATACACTAGTATATGTGGTGTGGGGTGCGCTAAACAACAAATAAATAATGAATATATAACATATATCTATGTGTGAACCAAATCAACAAAAGTAAATATATATAACATATATCAATCTGTGAAGCCAATTAATAATGCAAATCCATTGGTGCATAAACATAAAAGTTCATAAGTGTCCATAAATATTTTGCAGGTGAGTAGAATTGTATTCTATCCGAATAATACGTGTATCCACCACCGAGTGAAATTCATCCTTACCAAACGGAAATAAATAAGGTGCAACTATATTTTCTTGTGCTGAAAAAATATCCAATCTCCTTGTGAACAAACACCACGTGTAAATCACCAAGAATTAGCCTCTTACCAGATGGTAATATGTATGCACTTGTTCAGTGAAACCACCGCCTTGCTTCCTCTTTAAAATCCTGAAGTGGGATGTAGAACCGCTCTACCTTTCTTTCTCCACTAGATGGCAACGAGTACCAGCAAGAAACACAGCCTCATCCTTCTTTACAAGCTCACAAAACCACCGTGTATTAAAGGAAAAAAGAGGGCTAATAGTGTATTACCCTTGAGATTTATTCAAAAAACAGTTGATAATGCACTTACAATTAGATGTCTTGTATTCAGCATAAACATAGGCATACGAATTCCTGCAAAGGCTTGCGGCCGGCTGCAGCACGGACCGCAAGTTGTGTGTGACGTGTGCGCCTCCTAATCTGACCGGTTTCTTCCCATAGGACTTCTACTGAGACAGTCTCAGTAGAAGTCCTATGGGAAGAAACCGGTCAGATTAGGAGGCGCACACGTCACACACAACTTGCGGTCCGTGCTGCAGCCGGCCGCAAGCCTTTGCAGGAATTCGTATGCCTATGTTTATGCTGAATACAAGACATCTAATTGTAAGTGCATTATCAACTGTTTTTTGAATAAATCTCAAGGGTAATACACTATTAGCCCTCTTTTTTCCTTTAATACACGGTGGTTTTGTGAGCTTGTAAAGAAGGATGAGGCTGTGTTTCTTGCTGGTACTCGTTGCCATCTAGTGGAGAAAGAAAGGTAGAGCGGTTCTACATCCCACTTCAGGATTTTAAAGAGGAAGCAAGGCGGTGGTTTCACTGAACAAGTGCATACCTATTACCATCTGGTAAGAGGCTAATTCTTGGTGATTTACATGTGGTGTTTGTTCACAAGGAGATTGGATATTTTTTCAGCACAAGAAAATATAGTTGCACCTTATTTATTTCCGTTTGGTAAGGATGAATTTCACTCGGTGGTGGATACACGTATTATTCGGATAGAATACAATTCTACTCACCTGCAAAATATTTATGGACACTTATGAACTTTTATGTTTATGCACCAATGGATTTGCATTATTAATTGGCTTCACAGATTGATATATGTTATATATATTTACTTTTGTTGATTTGGTTCACACATAGATATATGTTATATATTCATTATTTATTTGTTGTTTAGCGCACCCCACACCACATATACATTTATCTATATTCAAATGTTCATACACTAGTACTATATATATTTGTGTACCACAACTAATATTAATAATTTATTAAATAATTGTCCCTGTCATGCCTCCAGCATAAGGAAGTAATTAATTCTATTGGAACTTGTATTACCAATCTTGTCCACAAGATGCCACTGTGACATAGACTGTTATACAGCACTTTATGATACTTCCTGTACTCTATTGCTGGATTAGTTCCTCCCTTCTCTGAGGAGAATGCCAGTGTAGATTTACCTCAGGAAAGAACAGACAGAATCTGAGGTTCCTGTGGGAAGATTTCTGAACCCCCCTTTCTAGCATTGCTGGTATGCTCAGAACTGTTGGTTATATACTCAATGCATATACTGTTAATGTTTGTATACTGATTGTATGCCTTTATATGTTTATTTACAGTTTCACCTCTATTCACAATCCTATTCGCATTTCCATTCTAACTTGTAACCTGTGACCACTATTCTATCTCTGGAATAAAGCCTTAAGTTACAAAAGGACTGGTTATTGCAGGATTAAAGGTTTAGCTGTATGTTTAGCTGCTTACGCCTGGGGCATACGTGTAGTGAGAACAGAACAGTGAAACAGCGGCTATCCAGCGAGTGGGATTTAGGACAGAGACTATACAGAGGCCTGCTACCCTGCCAGCGCAGTCATCTGCATATGCAATACAGCAGTCTCTACACAGTCAAGCATTCCTGCAAGCGATATGTCCCATAGCCAGACATCCTCACTCAAAACAAGGTCCCGAGTTTCTGGCTCCTCTAGATCTTCCTCCGCAAGCAATGCACTCGCCATAGCACGTGCAAATGCTGAAGCCACCAAGGCGCGAGCAGCCTTTGCCGATTAAAATGCAGATTAAAAAGGAGAAGGTGAGGCTAAAGGAAGAGGCCGAAGAAGCCCTCCTGGAAGTGAGGTTAAAGAAAGAGACAGAGGAAGCTCTCCTAAAAGCAAAGACAGAGGAAGCCCTCCTAAAAGCAAAGGCAGAGGAAGCCCGCCTAAAAATGCAGAAAGAGGCAGAAGAGGCCCTCCTAGAAGTAGCCCTAGAGAAACTCACTGTAGAGAAAGAAGTAGCAGCAGCCATAGCTGAAGCAGAGGCCTTAGAATTAGCTGTATACCCAAGAAGTGAATGCAGCAGACGCAGTAATGTTCTCGACCCAGCAGCTGAAACTCCAAATTCTCTACAACAAACTTCAGATTACATCAATAAACACTTTAAGACAAGCAGTGTAAAAGATGACGTCAAAGAGACAAGCCAAAGACACTCCACGGTACCGCCGCAAGTCAGTGGCAAGCCTCAAGCCTGCAAACGGGAGAAATCCGTGCAAAGTGACGTCTCCTACGACAGACTCCCCATAGGTGAGATAATAGAATCACCTTCTAATCGCCCTCCAGAACCAATGTCCAAGCCAGATCGGTACATCAGAGGACAGCTCGGTGCCAGCAAAAGGTATGACTACACACAGCCATCTTACCATGACAACACACAACAGGCTAACCAAGCCACAATAGACTTTGCAAGGTTCTTTGCACGACACGAGTTAGTCACCAAAGGACTTAAAAAGTTTAATGACTGCCCTGAAAACTACAGAGCCTGGCGGTCATCCTTTCAAAACACTATCAGAGACTTAGGGCTATCTTGCAGCGAATAGATAGACCTCCTGATCAAATGGATTGGAAATGAGTCTGCCGAGCACGCCAGGCGAATCAGGACAATAAATATAAACTACCCAGACACTGGTCTTAGAACAATCTGGGATAGACTTGATGAGTGTTATGGTTCAGCAGAAGTAGTAGAAAATGCATTATTCAAAAGACTTGATAACATTCCCAGAATACCTAGCAAAGCCTACCATAAACTTAGAGAGTTAAGTGACTTGCTAATGGAACTTCAAGTAGCTAAATCCGAGGGAGACTTACAAGGACTTGCATTCCTTGACACAGCCAGAGGTGTCAATCCCATTGTGCTAAATTTACCCTATAACTTGCAAGAGCAGTAGATTACACACGGATCCCGATATAAAAGACAGCATGATGTTCCATTCCCCCCTTTTTCTGTTTTTGTGGACTTTGTGTGCCAGCAAGCTAAAACAAGAAATGATCCAAGTTTGATTTTACGCTATCGTGTGCTGCTCCTGTGGGACTTAACCCTCGCAAACCTCCAGTAGCAGTACACAAAACTAATGTGTCTCCTCCAGGTTCCTTTCACAGGTCTGCTAACTTCTCTAACTCAGAGACAAAGGTCAACGATCCTGGTAAGCAGTGTCCCTTGCATCGGAAGCCACATCCTCTCCTAAAATGCAGAGCCTTCAGGGAGAAAACCCTGCAGGACCGCAAAGCCTTCCTCAAGGAGAACCACATCTGCTACAGGTGCTGCTCTTCAACATCTCATCTCGCCAAGGACTGTAAGGTCAGTTTGAAATGCACAGAATGTGACAGCTCAGATCACAACACAGGGTTACATCCTGGGCCAGCTCCATGGACTTTACAACACACCCTCAGCACTAGTGAGCACGGCGGGGAGGAGGAGCACACCACCACACCAGAGGTCACTTCACAATGTACAGAGATCTGCAAAGGAGCCATAGGTGGTAGGTCCTGCTCCAAAATCTGCCTAGTCAGAGTCTACCCAACAGGCCAAAAAGACAAAGCTAGTAAGCTTTACGTAATCCTGGATGACCAAAGTAACAAGTCATTAGCCAGCTCAACTTTCTTTGACATGTTCGGCATTAAAGGCCCCAGCATTCCCTACTCCTTGAAAACTTGTGCAGGAATAGTGGAGACGGCTGGTAGGAGAGCATCCGGCTACCAAATCGAGTCCATCGATAGGCGATCTCGCTTGTCTTTGCCAAATCTTATCGAATGCAATCAGATCCCTGATCATAGATCTGAAATTCCTACACCAGATGTAGCTGCTCATCACCCACACTTGAAACGCATAGCACATCTGATACCAGAACTTGATCCTCAGGCTCAGATTATCCTACTCCTTGGGAGAGATATCTTACAAGCCCAGAGATCAAGAGCTCAGATTAATGGTCCCAATAATGCTCCTTATGCTCAGAAGTTAGACCTTGGATGGGTCATCATAGGAGATGTCTGTCTAGGAAGCGTGCACAAACCTAACTCCGTTAGCAGCATGCTCACAAATACCCTAGAGAATGGACGTCCCTCTCTTTTCCAGCCATGCCACAACTATTTCCTTGTTAAGGAATCAGCCTACGCCACCCACTCATCTTGTCCCTTCACAAGCCCCACTAGTGACAACTTTGCCTGTGACAGTGACCAAGACCATTTAGGGTGCACAGTCTTTCAGAGAACTAAAGATGACAATCGTGTGGCAATGTCTATCGAAGACAAACTCTTCTTAGAAATAATGGAGCAAGGTCTAGTCAAAGATAGCACAAACAGCTGGGTTGCACCTCTTCCCTTCAGACCACAGAGACAATGCTTACCCAATAACAAAGAACAAGCTTTACAACGTTTTGCTTCCCTTAGACGTCATTTACAAAGAAAGTCAGAGATGAGGGAACATTTATTTTCTTTCATGGGTAAGATCTTTGAGAACGGTCACGCTGAGGTGGCTCCCACCCCTAAAGACTCTGAAGAGTGTTGGTATCTCCCTATATTCGGAGTGTACCATCCCAAAAAGCCAGGTATCTCCTTAAACGACGTCCTCTTGACAGGCCCAGACCTTAACAACAAACTCCTGGGAGTGCTCTTACGCTTCCGCAAAGATTCTATTGCCTTCATAGCTGACATCCAGCAGATGTTCCATTGTTTCTTGGTCAGAGAGGAAGACAGGAACTTCCTAGGGTTCCTTTGGTTCCAAGACAATGATCCTTCAAAAGATATCTCAGAGTATCGCATGAGGGTACACATCTTTGGCAATAGCCCTTCACCTGCAGTTGCTATCTACGGACTAAGACATTCCGCCCAAGAAGGTGAACTTGAGTTTGGCTCAGATGCAAGACAATTCGTAGAGAAAGACTTTTATGTGGATGACTGTTTAAAATCCTTACCTTTCAGTGAGTCTGCAATCTGTCTTCTTAAAAGAGCACAGGAAATGCTCGCTTGTTCAAATCTCAGGCTTCACAAGATTGCTTCTAACAGCAAAGAGGTAATGGAAGCTTTCCCCGCTCAAGACCATTCCAGTGATCTAAAGGACTTAGATCTGGGTACAGACTCTTTACCTGTACTGCGCAGTCTAGGTCTACTTTGGGACTTGAAATCCAATTCCTTTACCTTCCAAGTAAATGGAGAAGAAAGACCCTTCACTCGCAGAGGTGTCTTGTCTACAATCAATAGCCTGTATGATCCATTAGGATTTGCGGCACCTGTTACAATTCAAGGTAAAGCCTTGCTTAGAGACTTGATTCGTGAAACATCCGATTGGGATGCCCCACTACCCCTTGATAAGAGGAACTCTTGGGTAGAGTGGAGAGACTCTCTATCAGTCTTATCTGATCTCCATGTTTCACGCCCATATGCTCCTGTACCTTCTACAGAGATACAGAGTCAAAACCTTTGTATATTCTGTGATGCTTCTGCCAAGGCAATAGCTGCTGTGGCCTACTTAAGGACTGTTGACACTACAGCGCAATGCCACGTAGGATTCATCATGGGCAAAGCAAAGCTGGCTCCACACCCCGAGCATACTATACCTAGGCTAGAACTTTGTGCTGCAGTACTAGCTGTTGAACTAGCAGAGCTAATAGCCACAGAGATGGACATTGACCTCAAGGATGTTCAACTCTACACAGACAGCAAGGTAGTTCTAGGCTACATCCACAATGAAACCAGACGTTTCTATGTCTATGTCAACAACAGAGTGTTGAGGATTAGGAGATCTACCATTCCAACACAATGGCACTATGTACCTACTGACTACAACCCTGCAGACCATGCTACAAGAGCCGTTGCTGCATGTAACCTTAAAGACACAACATGGTTTACAGGACCTGCATTCTTGTACGATGCGGAAAAAAACTTTTCCTAAAAGTGACACTATTGAACTAATAGATCCGGACTCAGATACTGACATCCGTCCTGAGATCTCAACATTCCATACTGCAACTTCAGGTTGTCAGCTTAAATCTGACAGATTTACCAGATTCTCAAAATGGAAGACACTTGTACGAGCTATTTCTTGTCTTATCCATATAGCTCGCTCCTTTAAAGGTGACTCAAACAGCTGTGACCGCAAGGGATGGCACCATTGCCAAATTATCAGTTCAGTATTAGAGCTACAGCTGTCTCAGGATCTTATCATCCGCACTGTACAGCATGAAGCATATGCTAAGGAGATTGACTGTATCTTGAACGGGAAACCTATCCCTAGAGACAGTGCCCTGAGAAAACTTGACCCATTCCTTGATCAAAATGGACTACTTAGGGTAGGTGGTCGTCTAAGGCAAGCCAACCTAGAGTCAGACGAGAGAAACCCTCTAACAGTTCCTGGTCACCATCACATCGCTCACTTGAGTGCATCACATCATCACTCCCATGTAAAGTGGAAGTCAAGATCTACAGAAACAAAGAGACAAAGTTGTTCCTCAGATCAGTTCCTGAACTAGTTTGTTGTTACCATCTGAAGAATAAATAGTGGTATCTGATGATACCAGATGGGGAGTGTCATGCCTCCAGCATAAGGAAGTAATTAATTCTATTGGAACTTGTATTACCAATCTTGTCCACAAGATGCCACTGTGACATAGACTGTTATACAGCACTTTATGATACTTCCTGTACTCTATTGCTGGATTAGTTCCTCCCTTCTCTGAGGAGAATGCCAGTGTAGATTTACCTCAGGAAAGAGCAGACAGAATCTGAGGTTCCTGTGGGAAGATTTCTGAACCCCCCTTTCTAGCATCGCTGGTATGCTCAGAACTGTTGGTTATATACTCAATGCATATACTGTTAATGTTTGTATACTGATTGTATGCCTTTATATGTTTATTTACAGTTTCACCTCTATTCACAATCCTATTCGCATTTCCATTCTAACTTGTAACCTGTGACCACTATTCTATCTCTGGAATAAAGCCTTAAGTTACAAAAAGACTGGTTATTGCAGGATTAAAGGTTTAGCTGTATGTTTAGCTGCTTACGCCTGGGGCATACGTGTAGTGAGAACAGAACAGTCCCACTATTATTGCCTTGACGCTGTGTTAAGGAATTTTGGATCGATTTTTTATGATGCTTACGATCGTTTGTTTTTTAATGTATTTTATATGTTAAGCGATATGTGGTATGGCGGCTTGGGACTTCCTGTTGGGTGTATATGAAGCTCGATGCACCCAACAGGAACAGGAAGTCCAATGTACCAATTAGCCGGGGAGGTATATATATCACCTCCAGTGCCACAGACTGGAAATACGGCTTTGATAACGCCCAAGGGTAGGGTGAAACGCGTCGACGCAATTTCCGGTCTACGATCATTAGCACGTCACTTCCGGGACGGTGGAACGCACGCCGGGACCAAGAGGATACCCCGAACGCACACCGCGACCAGGAAGGATTACCAGACCTGCCTTTCATTTCATTGCCTGCCTGATTTTATTCTACCAAATGTGAGTGATACTCTTATGTTTATGCAATAAAAGATTGTTAACGGAGTTACACTATTGCAAGCTTTCTTTCCCTATATATGCATACTGGGGCATTGAGAACATCAGACCTCCAAGGATTTCTAACCAGGTTCCCTACCAGGACACAAGCCTCTCTGACCCTCTATAGCTGTACAGCCTAGGGGTCATTTAAGTCCGGTAAGTGGATTATCCAAAGGGGGATGATTCGCTTATTCCACAGCACTGGATTGATGGCATGATGTTGCACCTGTTTCTGGGCACTTAAGCACATTTTGGATCGTTTTATGGACACTTGCTGACCTCACTATTTATTGGACTATCACAGTATTTATTGTATTATCACTATATACTATTTTATTATCATGTTCTATTATTATTCAACACTTTATGATATCCATAATTGGAGTACCATATTTGTGTATTTATGCACTTGGTTTGCACGTGGCACTTTAAGATTATTTATGATCAGTTGATGTGATTATTATTATTTTAGCACAAACCTTTTTGCGCTGTATTTTGGCACTTTACATAAATGTTCAATGCCAAATAATTCATAATAAACAAGTAAAAAAAAAGTTTCAATTTTTTATTAACGTGCCAAAAAATTCATAAAAATGAATAATTCTTAAAATCATAATTAAAACAAAATATCATGAACTTTGACTCTCGGATAATCAGCAGATTCTTTTTTGCATGAACCCCTTCGTGCCTAAGGGTAAAACAAATCTAAATGCCTCAGCACAATTTTGCAACTTTGACATGTGTTAGTAAAACCGTACATATCATCACACCTACTTTGTGCATCCAGGTTGATTATACCTTTTTTTTTTTTCCAGAACAAATTGGGCTTTCATTTGGTGGTAAATGGTAATGGGTATCTGATTTTTTATTTTTTTTTAATTATCAAACGAAAACTGGCCCAAAATAGTGAAAAAAAAAAAATAAATTTTAGCTGTATATTTCTTGCTACTGCCATAACCTACCACCAAAGGAGGACCCAAAATAATTTCTCTGGGTCCTGACAATTACAGAAATACCCCATATGTGTATGTTAGTTGTTGTTTGTACCCATAGTACAGCCAAAAAACAGGAGCGATTTGCCCTTTTGCATTTTTTTTTATCCTACCTTAAACACACTGATACTGATACTAATTTAAACAAATAAATACATAAATACTGACCCTGACTTTGACTTTTGACCCTGACCTTGACCCAAACATTCAATTCTAGCACTGTCTTAGATCAAACCTTTTTTATTTTTTTTCATTTTATCTTTTTATCATTAATGTTTATTTATTTATTTTTACACACACTTTTTTTTCCTCTGCAAGGAGAGAGGGAGATGCTATTTATCTCTCTTCTCCATTCACAGAGAAAGAAAACACAGGGGCGGGCTTCTCATTGTGATAGCCAATTGTAGGCTAACAATTTGGTGTTCTGGGTCCCCATTGTTTGGTATGGGAACTGGGGCTCCCGCTGATACCCTGATCTCTGTGCTGGGAGCGCGCTGTGTGGCCCATTTCCACCACAAAGGGAGATACGCAAATATACAGCCAAAGGGAAAAAAGACCAGTCCAGTGGGGCTGCATATTTGCTGACCTAAATCAAACCTTGGTATTTTTTTGTATTTTTTTTTCTGTTTATAATTAATATTTATTTATTTATTTTTACACACACTTTTTTTTTCTCTGCAAGGAGAGAGATACTACTAAAGATACTAAGTATCTCTCTTCTCCACGCACAGAGAAAGAAAAGACGGGGATGGGGCTTCTCACTGTGATAGCCAATCAGAGGCTAAAAATTGGGTTTTCTGGGTCCCGTTCGTTAGTACAGGATCCGGGGCTCCCACTGATACCCCTTGTCTCTGTGCTGGGAGCGTGATGTGTGGCGTGTTTCCAGCACAAAGGGAGATATGCAAATATGCTGCCCAACGGAAAAAAGCCCAGTCCAGTGAGGCCGCATATTTGCTGAATGAGATCACACCTTGGTATTTTTTGTATTTTTTTATTTTATCTTTTTATTATTATTATTTATTTTTACACACACTTTTTCAGGAGAGAGAGAGATACTGAGTATCTCTCTTCCCCATTCACAAAGAAAACACGGGGGCAGGCTTCTCACTGTGATAGCCAATCAGAGGCTAACAATCAGGTGTTCCGGGTCCCAATCGTTAGTACAGGGTCGTTAGTACAGAGCCCCCCGGTCTCTATGCTGGGAGCGCGCTGTGCGGCCCATTTCCAATACAGAGGGAGATATGTAAATATGCAGCCCAATGGCAAAAAACACCCAGTCCAGTGGGGACGCATATTTGCTGACCTAGAATAAACCTTGGTATGTTTTTGTATTTTTTTGTTTATCTTTTATTATAAATTTTTATTTATTTATTTAGTTATTTTTTATTTATTTATTTTTACACACACTTTTTTTTTTTTTCTGCAAGGAGAGAGAGAGAGATACTAAGTATCTCTCTTCTCCACGCACAGAGAAAGAAAACACGGGGCGGGCTTCTCACTATGATAGCCAATCAGAGGCTAAGAATCTGATTTTCGGGGTCCCATTCATTAGTACGGGGTATGGGGCTCCTGCTGATACCCCCTGTCTGCACCCGCGCTCACTCAACAGCGGGGAAGCCAGGGCATGGGGCCGTCAACCGTGATTTGCCGTGATTTTGCTGTTCTGTTAGCAATCAACACAGGGATCCTGTGTTCCTCCTATTTAGGAACGCAGGCCTCTGTGTTGATATTACAAGCCCATCCCCCCACAGTTAGAAAACACCCCCTAGGCTCTCACTTAACCGTTTGATCGCCCCTGGGTAAATCCCTTCCCTGCCAGTGTCATTATTACAGTAACAGTGCATATTTTTAGCACTGATTACTGCAGTAATGTAACTGGTCCCCCCAAAAGTGTCAAAAATGTCAGTTAGGGGTCCGATCTGTCCGCCGCAACGTCGCAGTCCCACTAAAAACCGCAGATTGCCTCCATTACTAATAAAAAATTAAACAATAAAAATTACATAAACCTTTCCCCTAGTTTTTAGACGTGATAACTTTTGCGCAAACCAATCAAAATACGCTTATTGGGATTTTTACCAAAAATATGTAGCAGAATACAAATTGGCCTAAAATGATGAAATTAAAAAAATTGATTTTTCTTTTTTTTTTTTTTGGGGGGGGGGGGGGGGTGTTATATTGTAGAAAGTGAAAAATATTGTTTTTTTTTTTTTTTTTTTTTTCAGAATTGTCGATTTTTTTGATTTATAACTCAAAAAATAAAAATCGCACAAGTGATAAAATACCACCAAAAGAAAGCTCTATTTATGGGAAAAAAAAGGACATCAATTTTATTTAGGTACAGTGTCGCACTACTACGCAATTGTCTGTTAAACTAACGCAATTCCGAATCACAAAAAAATGATCTGATCATTAACCACTTGCTGACTGCCGCAAATACATATACTGCGGCGGTCAGCCCCTCCTGGGCAAAGTGACGTACCGGTATGTCACTCACCCGCGAGCCAATGGGGGGCGATCGCGCGTCACTGGAGACGCGCTCCCGTCCCCACTCGTTCACAGGGATCCCTGCGCAAGTGACCGGCGGCTCCGATGTCCGCCTGCCACTCGCAATCTCCCGCTGGAGAGGGAGACAGGCAGGCGGCTAATGTAAACAAAGCCGTCTGTCATTCTCCCTGGTGTAACTGCAGAGATCATACGATCCTGCTACGTAGGATCGTATGTCTCTGTGGTTACATCACAAGCCATGCCCCCTGACAGTTAGAATCATGCCCCTAGGGACACACTTAACCCCTGGATCTCTAATAAAGTTAACCCCTTCCCTGTCAGTGTCATTTTTACTGTAACAGTGCATATGTATAGCACTGATTACTGTAGTAATGTCACTGGTACCCCCAAAAGTGTCAAAAATGTCAGTCAGGGGTCCGATTTGTCTGCCGCAATGTCGCAGTTCCGCAAAAAAAATCGCCACCATTACTAGTTAGAAAAAAAAAAACAATCAAAATACGCTTATTGCGATTTTTTTTACCAAAAATATGTAGCAGAAAACAAATTGGCCTAAAATGTTAAAAAATTTTGATTTTTACATTTTGGTTGGGGGAGGGGGGGGGGGATTTAATATAAAAAAATGTGAAAAATGTTGTTATTTTTTCAAAATTGACGCTCTTTTTTTGTTTATAGCGCAAAAAATAAAATTCGCACAGGTGATCAAATACCACCAAAAGAAAGCTCTGTTTGTGGGAAAAAAAGGACATCAATTTCATTTGGGTACAGCTTCGCACGACTGCGCAATTGTCCGTTAAAGTCACGCAGTGCCGAATCGCAAAATAGGCCCTGGTCTTTGAGCAGCCAAATCCTCCGGGGTTTAAGTGGTTAAGGGGGTAAATCTTCCGGTCCAGAAGTGGTTAAAAAAAAAAAAAAAAAACAAGGAGACTTTACAATCACTTTAAAGAAAGTACAGCAAATATATTACATGTACGCACCTTATAAATGTGAACTCATGCTTTAAAAGTGCCACTTTCCATACCTTTCCTGCATATTGTGTTTGCGTTGTTCAGTTTAAAAGGTTATTTGTTATCTATAAATCAGACTTGTTCGCTTTTATTAATATACCTATAAACTAAAGTATAGCTTAATGTAACTCCATATTTGCAAATACTGCTTTTACGAGCTCTTTAATTCTGTCTTTACTCAAATGTCTATAAATTCAAAGACAGCTTTTTATGTAAAAAAAAAAAAAAAAAAAAAGATTACACCGGGAGGGACGGGGGAAAGTTCCAACCAGCAAAGTGATGGGACGTTTTATGTCGGCTAATGGTCTTTTTACGAGTGGTCAAATATTTTGCGCTCGATGTACAATCTCATCTGGGTAGACGGCCAGGGAGAAAATATAGAGGAAACAATAGCTCCAGCACTTCAGGGGAACTTCAAGTGAACTTTTTTTTTTTTTTTTTTCCATCATAAAAAGAAAAGAAATGACGGAAAGCAATAAACACAGGGAACGTCAGTAAATCTTGAGCCACTTTATTAAGGAAGTTAGAGATGGAATGATGAAAACTATTTCGGTTGTGTTCCAGTATAAGATTTATTTGCTGATATGCAACTGATATGAAGCCACAATGGAGGAGGCGCTTTAAGAAGAAAGCCAAGAAGATGATTCTGCAAATATTAGGATAGTAATGTAACAAGGGCATAGATGCAATTTTTAATATTTGCAATAACTAAACATATCAAACTTTTAATGTATAGGGAAACCTGCGCTTTGGATGGTGTAAGAAGAAACAAAAAGCAGCTGTTGTTCACCCAAATGGGGATGTGGGACTAAATAAATATTAACAGCGCTTACTAAATAAATATATAAATAGATATATGAAGTATATAATAAATATATAGTGACCAAAATGACCCAAATGCTACAAGTAAAGTGCCAAATGCATACATATAAAAATGAAAGTGCAAAGATGAATACAATTGTAGCACCCTCCTAGGTAGGTGCTAGGTAAAGCATAGAGTGGCACTGTCTGCTTGTCAGGAGGGTCTTATCTGTTAGTTAGCCTGTCACATGCTTCCAGGTGTGACCTGTTGAGTCTGGGGAGTCTCCCCACTGTATCTAATGAGGGACAGTGTTGGACAGTGGAGGAAACATAGCCAATAGCACACCAGGGTTTATGACTGTCCCAGTGGGTGGGCATTGCCACAATGCATCCTGGGATTGGAAATAAATCCGAAGGGGGCATGTGACAGAGTGTCTTTTGGTGGGAGCCCCAGGAGGAGGTGGACGGCTGTCTCTCCTCCTGCTGAAGTGAGGAAGGTGGTCCAGGCAGTCGGCCTAGGGACCAGGGGTTGAGCTGTGCTGCAGAAGAATCCAGTGTGCTGACCAAGTGGAGCTGCTGGGCAGAAGACTTCTGGAAAAACAGTATCGTGAGTACTTAAAGTGGAGTTCCGACCACAAAAACATTTTTGAGTTAAAAATACCCCCCTAATCCTAAGCTATCGCCAATTACACTAATACTATTCCCACATTAAAGTAGAGTACAGTAAATTAATATAGATAAAATCTTACCTTTAAAATTGATTGAAGAGCGTGGCCATCTCCGGTGTGGGCGTCTGAAGCCACTGTGTCCCCCGCTGTGTCCCTCTTCCTGGTTTCTGGCTACCCAGAATGCAGATCGCAATCTCGCGCATGCGCTGTAGATTGCAATCGGCAATCAGAGTAGCGCCTGGCCATTCTCATTGCATCCTGGGATGGATGACACACATCTCTCAGGATGCAATGCGAAACCAGAAGTGACGTCCGGGGCTGTGGCCGCAGAAGGAGGAAGTCGGACAGAGATGCCCCTAAAATAAGGTAAGTGACCCCAAAAAAAAAAATGAATGTCCAATTCTTTTTTAACATGCTTTTCCCTACAGGAATCAGAAAAGAAGAAAATGAGGCCAGAACTCCGCTTTAAGCATCTGCCCAAGGGTCTGCCTAAGAGAGGGGACCACTCCAGAGGGGTCAAGGGGATCAAGAAGCCAGTTAACCCAGCGTGATACAGTAAAAGGGGGTGCCAAGTTGTCAAGCTCTGAAGATTAGAGGGGGAACCAGGAAGGGCCCTGAAGTCTCAGCAATACAGCCTACCTTAAAGATTAGCTACCTCAGGAACTTTTACGGACTCTTTCACAGCCAAGGGCAAAGTGAATCAGCGGCCTAGCCGTGACTAGCTCAACATGGCGTTAACCAGTGTTTATCGGCATTTAACCAGCATTAATCATCAATTTTCCGGATCGTCCCAGCCTATTGTGCATAGTTCAGTTCATTTGGAGTATCCCACTCATCTCTTCTCCTATCCAAGTTCCTAATAAAACATAAAAACCAAAGAATCTGGACTGGTCCTTGTCTGAGGTAAAAACACTTGGAAATATGTTAGAATGTTCTGCTGTTGCTATGGGTAACCCAGGAGAACCCACACTCAGCAGCTCCCATGGGAGTAGTGCTACACAATGAATGTGCAAAAGAGAGAATGCGGCTGTGAGAAGGAGATTGAGAGAGCCGGTGTGATACCCAGCAGGAACCAATATTCATCATTTGAAGAGAGCATTTGCTTGGATTATATTGACTGGATACCCAGGACGCTATACTCACCTCAAATTTGCCACATTTGACCCAATTAAGGGTCTTTACTTTTGGTGATTAGGGGGTGCAAGAGGGGAGTGTGGCACCTTGGCACTGATGAGCACTTTATTCACCATAAGAAATTAAAGGAACACGGCACAGTCTGAGCACATTTGCACTGTTTTTTAGATAATATATGGACGTTTATATTAATATTTATATCAAACCTTGTATTTCTTTCACAGTATGTATTGCATAGGATGTAGTTTTCCCTTAAAGGAATTCTTCACTTTAAGGCCCCTTTCACACTTGTACGACCTGAACGTCACGCAACTTTGACGCAGCTTTGCTGCGCGACTTTGATGAGACTTTGACATGACTTTAAGCAATCCCTGTGTAATCTTAAGGTCTATGGACTTCCATTCACATCAAAGTCAGACCAAAGTAGTGTAGGGACTACTTTGATGTCACTGAGACTTGAAGTCGCACAGTTATGAATGGTACTTATTGGAAATCATGAGGTACGACTTGTCATGTCACTTTGCAGTCCCACGTTGCAGGACAACTCGCACAAGTGTGAAAGGGGCCTTAACCCTATAATTCGTCATCTCTCCCCTATACTTCCCACAACCACGGAAGGAAGATGTAAACCCAACCCAGGGGAGGACTGGGACTGGGCCAGGACCGCCCCCCAGGCCACTCTGATGCTCCGTAAAAAGGCTGCACCGCTTCTGTCACAGACTTGCCTAAAGGATTCCTGGTGAAGAGAAGTAAAGAGTTCCCCCTGCTGACCTATTGAGTGCGGGATGAAGACAAGGACAGAGCGCAGGCCTCCCCCCCAGCATGGATGGTGTAAACTGTGTCTGAGCAGAGGCCGGTTCCATGCCCCACTGGAGACTCTCCAGAGTAAGCATTGTCACCCTAGGACAGTGATGGCAAACCTTGGTACCCCAGATGTTTTGAAACTACATTTCCCATAATGCTCATTCACTCTGCAGTGTAGTTAAGACTCATGGGAAATGTAGTTCCAAAACATATGGGGTGCCCAGGTTTGCCATCACTGTGGACCTAGGGTGACAATGCTTACTCTCTCTACTATATCTATGGAGAGACAGATTTGCCACTGTAGGCTGATGTACACCAAGCATGGCTTCACCTCCTCATTTCCCTTTACATGGGGGGGGGGGGGGGGTTGGAGAAGAATTGTAGTTTACAGAGGAAAACTGAAAAAGCATTTAACATTGTTTTAGATTCTAAATCATCTCACAGGACATGACAAGGACATTGCTGGAATTGTTTTTAGTCTGAAAAAAATAGGGTGAAAAAAAATGCCACATCTGAGGACCGATAAGCTAAATATATACATATATACATACATATACATACATACATACATATATATATGATAATTGGGGGAAGAAAAAAAAGGGTCTTAAACAGTATCTTAGTCTAAACCCCAAAACAAACATATAAAACATTATATATATATATATATATATATATATATATATATATATATATATATATATATATATATATATATATATATATGTATATATATATTGTTTTTTTTTTATTAAAAACAAAAAGGGTCAGACTTTCCTATGTTTTATGTTTTCTGTCATAGTTAAATTTACTTTCATAAACTGCTCCCTGTTACTTTTCAAAACTGCATATTATGAGTAAGACATTTTTCCCATACAACCTCTCTACCCATATACAGAAATTTTCCATTTAAATAGGATCTGCCATAAAATTGCCACATGAGACCTCCGGACTAGTCAAAACACTAACTTCATTTAAATTTTTATGGGATGTTAATTATGTTAGTTTTAAAGGGGGAATTTAAAGATATGATAACAAGACGGGGAATTTGGTCCAATTCTTTCGTTAGTTCAATGTTACTTTTCTGCCATCTCAGCATAAAAAGCCTCAGCATGACTTAGTGCTTCAACACCAGAGTAAAATCTTTTCCCAAGCCCCTGATGGATATCAGATTCTAGAAATGATCTCACTCAGGCTGCGCGGGATTATGTTCCCTTAATAGTAATCTCCAACTTTTTCTGTGCCAGGCCAGGTTCTGTTCCATTTGTAAATGTTTATGGTAAAGCCAAGACTTGATAATTTTACTGCCGATCCGCTAAAGGAATGAAGATTGTGGGATGGGAAGTGTTGATTTTGTAGAAAGTAATCAGATCAGCTCAGACGTTGCGCATTCGTTGTTTCAGTAATGTCGTTTTTGGCTTTTCCCAGGAATAGGATGATTTTAGCAAAAAGAAAAAAAAAAAAAAAAAGATTTTCTCCCAGGTCCTTCTTTACTCTGTATATTGGTTGTATTTTATCAATGTGTTTTTATTGCTTCTCTAGAAATCTTCATCTGTTTTAGATAATGGATCGGAGATATATGAATGGTAGCTTTGCGATTTCAAAAGGAGGTAACCGATTATTTGCTTTGGGTCCAGTGCGAAGACCTGCCCGTTGGGAGCAGGCTTTCCTATCTGCTATACATTCCTCCCTGGGGCCCTGGAGGTATATGGGGGAGAGGAAGGTTGTCAACCCTGAAAGAATATATTTGGAAAGGTCTAAGTGGAAACAGATATATTCTCCACAATTGATACACTAGGTTGCGGACAATTTTTGCACAACCATGGGTCTGAAGAAAGTAAAGCCACTGTTTTTTCTTTTCTGTCGTATCAACATACTCGCATGATTGTGTAATTTTAATGTCATGATGCCTCTTCAATTCCTCTCTCTGAACGTCAAGGGCCTTAACCACCCCGCCAAGCGATATTCCATGTGGCAGGAGGCTCTGACGTCCAGGGCAGATGTCCTGGCCATACAAGAAACCCATTTTAAACGGGGTTGTGCCCCCAAGTGTTCACATTCAGAATACCCACAAGTTTTCACTGCATCGGCCACAGAGAAAAAGAGGGGTGTGCTGTTGGCCTTTCGGGCCTCGGTGTCCTTCGCCTACTCCAAGGTGGTGCAGGACACGGAGGGCCGGTACGTCATAATCAACTGTACACTAGACAACTGCGCCTACACGATTGTAAATGTTTATGCCCCCAATGTTCATCAACTGAAGTTTTTTCGTAAACTATGCTCTAAAATCTCCAAATTAAGAGTGGGTAAATTAATCATATGTGGCGATTTCAACTTGGTGGCAGATCACGTCATGGATTCCTCTTCTAGGGGCAATTCGAAACTACCATCTTTGGCTTCCCTTATCCACTCGGAGAGGCTCCATGACGTGTGGCGCTACCAACACGCGGAAGAAAAAGACTACTCTTACTTTTCCCCCCGTCACAACACATACACTAGAATTGATATGTTCCTAGTAGATTCTTGTACCCTGCCCTTAGTGGCTGACACGTCCATATCTCCAATAACATGGTCTGATCATGCCGCCATACACATGACTATTTCCACTAGCCCTTCCACCCCGTCATCCTTTATCTGGCGTTGCAACAACTCCATCCTCTCTGACCCTGAATCCCTCAAACACCTACATACACAGCTACATGAATTCTTTGAGCTCAACGATACCCCTGGGATCACCCGCACCACGTTATGGAATACCCATAAAGCATTTGTTAGGGGTCTCCTTATACAAATGGGGTCCCGTCTCAAAAGGAAATACCAGGCTAAGCTTCAAGCCCTCATTGCAGAAATCCACTCCTTAGACAATACCAACAAAAATTCACCCTCCACGGCCAATGCGGCTAACCTCACATCCCTCAGATCAGATTTACGCAGACTCTTGGTCGAACGTCACGATAAATGGTTGGCACGTCTCCGCTTGAAATATTATTCCTCCCATAATAAAGCGGGTAAATTTTTAGCATCCAAATTAAAAGCCAAAAGGTCCAAAACCAAAATTGACTCCATCACTCACCCCCACACCGGGGATAAATTAACGCACCCCAATAAAATTGCTGACGCCTTCGCGGACTACTATAGTTCCCTTTATAATCTAGCCAATGACCCAGACACACCACAACCATCTGAAGCGGACATCTTGACATTCCTAAGCAGCCTTAAATTGCCCTCTCTGTCAGCAGAATCTCTCTCCACACTGAACAAACCCTTCACGCCCCTTGAACTGACTAAAACGATAAAAGCATTACCGATGCACAAATCCCCTGGTCCAGACGGCCTAACAAACGAATACTACCATGCACTCATTGACACCCTACAACTACATATGTTGCCCATGTTCTCTGAAGCAGTCACGAATGGCACGCTCCCATCCGAAATGTTACAAGCCAATATTACTACTTTACCAAAACCCGGGAAGCCACCCTCCACCCCTGCCAATTTTCGCCCCATATCATTGTTAAACACTGACATTAAAATCTACGCCAAAATTATAGCAAACAGGATTGCATCAATTCTCCCAACGCTGATCGGAACGGACCAGATGGGATTTGTCAAGGGCTGACAAGCTCCAGATGCCACCAGGAGGGTGGTGAACTTGATTCATTGCGCAGAACGCACAAAAACGCCTTCTCTGCTCCTTTCTATTGACGCAGAGAAGGCGTTTGATCGCGTACACTGGGGCTACATGCGTTTGGTCCTGCTAAAATTTGGATTTTCGGGTCCAATCCTAGATGCCATACTCTCCCTATACTCGTCCCCTTCAGCTAGAGTCCTATCGGCAGGAGTATTGTCAAAACCCCTTTCCATAACCAACGGTACTCGACAAGGCTGCCCCCTATCCCCTCTTGTCTTCAATCTCTTAATCGAACCCCTAGCAGCCACTATTAGACAAAGCCCCCTAATCTCAGGCTTCAAGTTCCGGAACTCGAAACACACAATCACATTGTTTGCTGACGATGTGATTCTCAGCATTACCAACCCTATTATCTCACTCCCAGCGGTTCACGATATCCTACAGCAGTTCAGCAAACTCTCGTATTATAAGGTAAATTTTAGTAAATCGGTGGTCCTTAATATGGGGATAAGTCCAACCGTTCGCAAACACCTACAAACTACTTTACCTTACACCTGGTCCACCTCACCTCTGCGTTACCTAGGCATCAACCTAACCTTCCCCAAGGCTAACCTAATATCGTCCAATCTGAAACCCCTAATATCTACTATCTTGACAGACGTGTCCAAATTGAAAAATACTGAGCTTTCCTGGATGGGGAGAATTGCAGCCTTTAAAATGATATGCTTGCCCAAAATACTCTATATCTTCCGTACACTTCCAGTGTTCATCCCCCTCAAGCACATCAAACCCCTTACATCACTTCTCCGTACATTTATTTGGCAGAAAAAGAGGGCCAGATGCTCATACGCCCATATGATTCGCCATAAATCGGTGGGAGGTCTGGGTGTACCCGATCTGGCAGATTACCATTACGCAGCCCACCTGGCTCCCCTACGTTACTGGTTCTCCCCTCACTCTGATCTCCCTTGGCACCCCATTGAAGCTTGTGAATCAAGCGTAGTAGACCTCCATACGTTACTTATTGCTGATAGATGGAAAGCAATCCCCCTCCACCCCCTCCCCGTTCCTACACAGGCCTCCTTACTGTCATGGAGAGCGTTAGCTTCACATATGCCGAGTTCCTCGCTGATGGTTGATATCCCAATAACACTAGACGCTCTCAAAGTTCATCTTCCCTATGTCAATCTCTCTCAATTTACCTCCAATGGCATCACCACCGTAGATCAACTATACCAGGACACTACTCTCAAATCTTTCAAATCACTGGCAGAGTCATACTCACTACCAGCGAAGGCCATCTTTTCATACAATTGTATAACTAGTTTCCTCCGCAAAAATCCGCCACCCAAAATTTGTCTCGCACCGCAATTATGGCGATATCTCACTGACCCTATGTGCCTGTTGAAAGGCGTTTCACTATTTTACAACACCCTTGGGAACAAGATCACATTCCACAAAACGTCACACATGACTGATTGGGAAAAAGATCTACGCAACTCGTTCTCTGAAACACAGTGGAAGCTGGCTGTACAGGCAACATACAAAGCTTCTCAATGTGTTTCCCACTGGGAACAGGCTCAAAAAGTTATCACTCGATGGTACCTTACACCTTACCGCTTGTCGAAATTCTATGCTACTCTCAGCCCCCTATGTTGGCGCAGTTGCGACCAGGTGGGCACCATTGTTCATGTTTTCTGGCATTGTAAAAGCTTGACCAGCTTTTGGAGTAAGATCTTCGAAATCCTGTCCACCGTCACTGGTATCCTACTGTCTCCTGACCCTGCTCTCGCCCTCCTCCATCTGAAAATGGATGTTATCCCACCCCCCATGAGGACAGTAGTGACACATATCCTTGTTGCAGCCCGCACGGTAATAGCCAGATACTGGAAACAACCTATTGCACCTTCCCATCTGGAAGTTGTGACACAAACTAACTACCACTACTCCCTTGAGAAAGCGTACGCCTACTCCACGCAAAAAGGTCAAAAGTTTCACAAAAGCTGGTCAATCTGGACACAAAGCAGATATTATGTTCCTTCTCACTGAAATATTGTTACTGCTTAGAATTCCATGGATTCCTTAGTTATTGTTTTTCATGATATCCGTCTTTTCGATGTGTATTTTTCAAAGTTACCCACCCACCCCTCACCATACTGTATTGTTTTTGTACTGTATTGTTCCCCTACTGTAAACCCTTTTTTGTTCTTTGTATCTTGAAAAATTTCAATAAACATCATTGAAAAGTAAGAAAGTAAAGCCACATTCATTTATAAAAATTCCAGGAGTACTGGTACCTGAGGGCGGCATCGTTCCATTCAGTATCCACTGACCATTTGCGGAAGTCCACAGTGTAGTCTTCAGCAGGGCGCCTCCCCTGCTGTAAGGTAAGGAGAGTGGCCTCTGCAGTGGCCCTGAGTTGTGGGTCATCATATAGTTGGCCCATGGCTTCAAAAAAGGTGTCCAAAGTGTTGATGACAGGACTTTTTTGTTCCAACAGGTGATGAGCCCAGGACTGCGGTTCATCGGAGAGCAGAGAGATGACAAATCCCACTTTAACTGTTTCCAGGGAGAAGGTCCTTGGTTGCAGAGCCAGGTAGAGAGAACAGGCATTCTTAAAGGCCCTTAACTTCCTCCGATCGCCGGAAAAACGCTCTGGAGTGAGCACCCTGGGTTCAGGAGGAGGAGCCATCGTCATAGGAGTGGGTGAGTGACGCTCCGGAGTCAGTGAGGCTGAGGCAAAACCTGCAGAAGGAGGAGCTGTAGTTGCGGAAGATACTGCCAAGTTCTGTAAACGACCCTCCAACTGGAAGTACCCGTCCTGTAGGTTGGTCACTGCTGGAGTGAGGGCTGCGACTTGCTGGCACAGAGCCTCGAGCTGGGAAGCACCTTTGTCGGCCTCTGACATATTGTGGCTGGATGATACTATCACGTACCTGATCAGAGGCCGAGGTGCTGAGAGGGCTTCCCTTGTGGCTAAGTGCAAGGCACCCCTGGAGGTGGAGACAGGGAATGCTGTGCCCAAAGGAACAGGGGCCGCCAGCTGCGGAAAGCTCCGGTGAAGAGGTGACTGCTGTGGTAGTAGATACGCAGTGCATGCTGAAATGCAGGATGCCTTGAAGGTGACTGGAGGAGGTAGCCAGGCGTGCGACAAGAGCAAAGTCAAGGTCAAGCCAAGGGGTCAAACACAGTTCATCAAGCAGTAGAGGAGTCCATAGGAGCAAGCTGGGGGTCATACACGGGAATAGCAGACTGGAGCAGAGTAGGTAAACAAGCCGATGGTCGGAGCCAGGAGGAGAGATAAGACAGGTGAGACAAGCCGGGTCGGTAACAGGTAATCCAAGTAAACAGGAACAGGAACACAGGAAGCAGGAAACAGGAAGCTGAAGATCATCCAGCAACTAATGGCTGCAGCAGGCTGGTTTAAATAGGCCACTGGGCGTCGCTGCATTAGTGTGGGCGGAAGATCCAGCTCTCTTGTGGGAAGTTCCCTGACACCCGCCCACTGACACCAACAATCGGGCACCATTAATTCCACTAAAATCAACAGTAGGGTATAATTTATCTAACTGACACCAATGTTGGGGCATTATTACTTCAGCTTAAACCAAAGATGGGGCACTATTGCTTCCACTGACACCAACAATGAGGCATAATTAATTCCACTGATATAAATGATGTAAAAGTATTCCACCTACTGATGACCATAGATAGGACACTATTCCTCCTACTGGCACCATAGATGAGGCACTTTTCCTCCCATTGGTACCATTAATGGTGCACCAATCCTTCTCCTGACACCAATGATGGGGCACTATTTCTTACACTGATACCAATTATGGGACACTAATCCTCTCACTGACACCAATGATGGGGCACTATTCCTTCCACTGACACCAATGATGGGACGCTAATCCTCCCACTGACACCATAGATGGGGACCTATTTCTCTAACTGACACCATAAATGGGGTACTATTCCTCCCATAAAAAATCAAGTGTGACCAGCACTATGGTATATATGAATGTTATCTACCGGTGTAAGCTGGAGCCGCTCCAGATGACGTCTGTATGATGAAACGCGTAGGGCGGAGTTTCTGATCGTCAACGTCACTTCTGGTTAAGGGAGCCGAGTCCATGGAATGCGGAAGCACTCCAGCGTCTCCCGCTGACAGTGATCATCCTTACTGTGAGTTTATTTGCACTTGTTTTTCAATATATTTACATACTACACCATGGGTCACCTTTCGTCTGTCGTTTGAGCTATTAGATCGCAAGGACATCTAGGAGACACATCTTAGCCTACTCAACTTCAGACATTCAGGACGCCCAGGACCCATTGGAACTACCTAATTTTAGAACTAAAAACCCTGGTGCAAGGGATTACGCAGGGGTGAGTACAATACCTAGTGGGGGGCCACGGGTCACCCGCACTGTTATTGCTTAAAAGTTAATACTGGACTGATCCACTTGCACTATTTGGTACACACCAGTGGGAGGGAACTCCCCATTTATGTTATTTCATTTATGTTTTATTCAGATATATTTTTTCTTTTATGACAGCACTACTATTCCAACACCCTATTGAGGACAACAATAAAATAGCACTCTCAACACCAGTACTCCCTCTGAGGAGGGTTATCACCAAAAACACCATAAGCACCTTTTAAATTAATAAAGTTTTTACCACCCATTGGGCACTATTTATTTATCACAATTTTTTACAGCCTCTGGCTACACTTGCACTGAGCACTTGGTAAGGGCATCGGCATATGCCCAATCAGCAATTCACTTGTCACTATTTATCAATTTATAAAATAAAATATAATCAGTTATCATTATCCTCTCACAATACTGGTTTGATAACAAAAGTATTGAGGAAAAATTCTGATTTGAACCAGTTGAAATTATGTTGGATATATATATTTAAGTTTTTTGCACCTTACACTATTTGGCTTTTCAACTCAAAATCCCCTTTATCAGGTAGCGCCAAATACCAACATTCTTCCTATTCACTATTCCTCCCACTGGTACCACTGATGATGCACTGTTCCTTCCACTGACACCAGTATTGGGGCACTATTCCTCCTTTTTCTAACCACTAGCACTATGTAATTTTTAACTACTCCCACTAACCACCAAGTTTACTTCCACTGAGATTGGGATATTTTCTACACCCACTGGCCACAGTCCAGCCCCCCTAAAGTCTTAAGGACCGTAAACTGATCCTTCTTTTAGAAGGTTTGGAGACTGGACTGGACTGGACTCAATGATGCTGGACTCCCTCCAGCCGGGAAATGAGGAGGGCTCATTCTGTCATTCTGCATCTTCTAATGCACCCTGTGAGTAGATCAGAGAGTGCAGAAAAATCAGAACAAGCTATTTCAGTACAGAAGATGAGCCTGAACTGTGTAAGCCTGCTGCTTTTATTTTTTACCCTTCCTGGGTGGGCATATTAATTAAAGAAATATCCTGGAGTTGGTCTTTTACACTGAGTACTGTGACCCGGACGTTTCTGAATTAAACAAAAGAAATCTTTTTAATCTCGCCCTGTTTATCTATTTCCATATTATTTTGTTTCAGCCATGGTGTCCTTTCATGCAGTAGCCGGCCACTAAAGCCTACAGTGTTGTTTAGAAACAAGTAATCTTCAAATCGTTGTTGACATTGAAATTAAATCATACTTCCAAGTAATGGATGGCAGTTTCCAGAAATAGACAAAAATCTTTTTCCCAGCTGGAGGTTCGGGTTACTTCCACCACACTGCATCACCTCCTCGTTGTGAGAGTCGCTAAGGAAGGAGCGTTCGTTCCCCCTTCTTGTAATTCATATAGTGCGAGTGTACATACAGATGCGTTGAGACATATAAATATTTTGTCTGTCAGCTAATATGAGATAAAGATAGTGGCAATGCTAGACATCCAGACATTCGTATATAAATTAACTACACTATGGAAAAGGAGACATTAAAAAGTTGACCTGTAACATAGGCTATAGGAAGCAATTCTTCTACTAGAAGCAATTTTTCTACTGGTAACTTTTTTCAAAAAGTCACCAAACCCACTGCTTATCTGTAAAATATTTTCTTATATTGTGCAGATAGGTTTTTTTTTTTTTTGCTTTAACAGTATCCTCCAGGTGATAATGATTTTCTCAGACCTTTGAGTCTGTATCGTTATTTTTATTATCATTAAGTGCCGTCAAGTTAATGTTGACTCCTAGTGACTGCATGCATAGTGTTTCTCCAGAATTTTCTTCTTCTGTTTGGTTCTTAAGTCTTGGCAAGGGCATGTTCATAATTTCTGCCACTGCATCCATCGACCTTATTGCTACTTGTCCTACTTGTCTAACTTTTTCCTTCAACTTTTCCAAGTATAACTGTTTTTGCACTGAGATGGTACTTCTCATAATATGAAAGCTTCATCATAGTCATTTGAACTCCCATTGAAATGTTGGGCTTGATGTGTTGCGGGATCCTTTTGTTTGTTTCCCTTGCTGTCTTTAGAGTTTGTAGAATCCTTTGCCAATGTCAAAGGCCTCAATACTTTTCTTGTCTTGCTTCTTCATTGTCCAGCTTTTTACGTCCAAAGAGAGTGACAGGAAAGAACAAAGCCTAGACAATGGAACAATAGACACTTCAATAATTTTGAAGATCTTTTCTAGGTCTTTAACCACTTCTGGACTAGAAGGTTTTACCCCCTTAACCACTTCTGGACTGGAAGATTTTCCCCCTTAACCACTTGCCAGCTGTATACTTTATATATGCGTCGGCAGAGTGGCTCTCCCAGGCAGAGTCACGTATCGATACGTCACTTGCCTGGGCGGAGCTAGGGGGCGAGCATGCGCCACCGGCAGCGTTCTCCCACCCCAGCTCTTTAGCGGGGAAGCTGGCGTGTGTGTCAGGCAGCTCCAATGGCCGCTTGACATTCTCAATCACTCCCCACTGAGAGAAAAGGACTGACGGCTGATGTAAACACAGCCGTCCGTCCTTCTGCCTGCAATGATCATAGAGACCATGCGATCCTGCTATATAGGATCACATGCCTCTGTGGTCATTTCACAAGCCCAACCCCCCCCCCCCACAGTTAGAATCACTCCCCTAGGCTTACATTTAACCCCTTGATCACCAACAGGGTTAACCCCTTCCCTGCCAGTGTCATTATTACAGTAACAGTGCATATTTATAGCACTGATTACTGTAGTAATGTCACTGGTCCCCCCAAAAGTGTCAAAAATGTCAGTTAGGGGTCCGATCTGTCCACTACAATGTCGCAGTCCTGCAAAAAATCGCAGATCACCACCATTACTAGTAAAAAAATTAATAAAAATGACATAAATCTTTCTCATAGTTAGTAAATGCAATAACTTTTGCGCAAACCAATCAAAATATGCTTATTGCGATTTTTTTTTACCAAAAATATGTAGCAGAAAGCAAATTGGCCAAAATGTTAAAAAAAATTTAAAAAAATTTAGATTTTTTAATTTTTTTTGGGAATGTTATGTAGCAGAATGTGAAAAATATTGTTTTTTTTTTTTTTTTCAAAATTGTCGCTATTTTTTTGTTTATAGCGCAAAAAATTTAAATCCCACAGGTGATCAAATACCACCAAAAGAAAGCTCTATTTGTGGGAAAAAAAGGACGTCAATTTCATTTGGGTACAGCGCAATTGTCCGTTAAAATAACGGTCATTAAGCAGCTAAATCTTCTGGTCTTAAAGTGGTTAATGACTAGGCCATATTTTGCGATTTGGCACTGCGTTACTTTAACAGACAATTGCGCAGTCATGCAATGATTTTCCAAAATAAAATTGATGTCCTTTTTTCCCACAAATAGAGCTTTCTTTTGATGGTATTTGATCACCTGTGCAATTTTTATTTTTTTGCGCTAAAAAAACAAAAAAAGCGACAATTCTGGAAAAAAAAAAACAATATTTTTCCCATTCTGCTATATAACATTCCCCAAAAAAATTAATAATTTAAAAATCGAAATTTTTTAACATTTTAGGCCAATTTGTTTTCTGCTACATATTTTTGGTAAAAAAAAAAATCACAATAAGCATATTTTGATTGGTTTGCGCAAAAGTTTTTATTTATTTTTTATTTTACTAGTAATGGCGGCGCTCTGCAATTTTTGCGGGACTGCGACATTGCGGCGGACAGATCGGACCCCTAACTAACATTTTTGACACTTTTGGGGGGACCAGTGACATTACTACAGTAATCAGTGCTAAAAATATGCACTGTTACTGTAATAATGGAACTGGCAGTGAAGGGGTTAACACTGTGGGTGATCAAGGGGTTAAATGTGTACCTAGGGGCGTGTTTCTCACTGTGGGGGGCATGGCTTGTGAAATGATCACAGAGACCTGTGTTCCTATATAGAAGAAATCAGGGGCACTCTGTGATCATTCCAGAGAGAAGAATGGTCAGCTGTGTTTACAACAGCAGACTGTTCTTCTCTCTCATCGGGGAGCGATTGCGGGTGTCAGACGGCAATTGGAGCCACCTGCCCCGTGCATCGGCTTCCCCACTGATGAGCGGGAGTGTGCCGCTGGTGGCGCGCGCTCGCCCCCTAGCTGCCTGCGTGTGACTGAAGTATATCTATGGCCGTTTGCGCAGGAGCGGCTGCCTGCCATAGTATAACTGCGGGGGGCGGTCATAAATTGGCAATGGCTATGGGGCCAATTCACTTAGCTTTACCGCATGTGGCAAGGATATCATGTTACTAATTTGCATAAATTATTGCATGCGGTAAATAACGTCCAATTTATTATAAACAAAATAAAGATTTTTTGGTAAACAACGAAAAAAAATTGACAATAACTATTGCAAAAAATCATGCTGTAATCTGTCAAATCACAAACGAAACAGGAATTATAAAAAGGTGGACATTTAACACCACCCTTTTGGTGGCAGTAACCAGTGCGGAACCAAAAAGAGGGGCCTATTCAAACCCTCAGAAAGGGGCATTCTGCCCACAGAAGACCCACAGAAAGGGACCTAATTCAACTCACAGATCAGCCACAGGAAAGGGTACTATTCCACCCACCCACAGAGGGGGGTACAATACTACCCTCAGAGACCACCTGAAGTGGTCACTGTAATACTTTTGGTTATATACATCATTACAACAAGTTAAACTTGGATAGGAACATGCAAAAGAAATAAAACATTTTAAGAAAAATGATAAAAAAAAATTATAAAAAAAAATATAGTCCAGTTTTCTTTAGTTTCCACAATGTAAACATAGGCAGCAGCACAGAATTATGCCAAAAAGATAGAAAGAGCACTTTCAACAACTCTAGTAGGCCATAAATTTACAAAAAAATTTTTTTATGGATTTAGTAAAGGAGTTTGGATTACCAAACATCGGGAGAGATTTGAGAATGTAGATGTTAGATTAAAAAAATGTTTTTTTGCCAAAGAAAATTAACAAACAGGTTAAAAAGGAAAATATTATAAGAAAATTACCTTAAACAACCCTTAACTACTGACATGTGCGATAAATTACCACATGAGAAAATGTGGTAGTTACCAAACAATAGAGAAAATACCGCATTCGTTATTTAACGCTAAATTCTTAGTGAATTGAACTTTCACAACTGATTTATCGCATGCATTATTTTCACCACATTTTATTTGCTGTTATTTAACTCTAATAAATTGACCGCAATGTTTTATAGCAGAAAATAAAAAATGTAGTTTTTTTTTTCAAAATTGTCAGCCTTTTTTTGTTTATAGCAGAAAAAAAGAAAAGCAGAGGTGATCACATACCACCAAACAAAAGCTCTATTTGTGGGAAAACAATTACATACATTTTATTTGGGTACAGCATCGCATGACCATGCAATTGTCAGTTAAAAAAAATGCAGTGCCGTATCGCAAAAAATGACCTGGTCATGAAGGGAGCTAAATCGTACGGAAGTAAAATTTAAAAGGAACTTGTTTTAAAAGTTAGTGCTAGTCTTAAAGTGATTGTAAAGTCTCATTTTTATTTTTAAATAAAAAAACACGTTATGCTTTCCTGGTCTGTCCAGTGGATTTGCACAGAGCAGCCCGGATCCTCCTCTTCTCAGGTCCCTCTTTGCAGCTCCTGGCTCCTCCATTCAGTCAAGTGCTCCCACAGCAAGCAGATTGCTATGGGGGCACCTGAGCCGGGGTGCAGCTCCGCTCGTCAATTTAGACACAGAGCTGCTGTTCGACCCCGCCCCCTCTCTCTCCCGACTGGCTGAAAGCTGCAGGAGCCAATGGCGCCACTGCTGTGTCCCAGCCAATCAGGAGGGAGAGTCCCGGATGGCCGAGGGACTCGTGGACATCGCTGGACAGAGATCAGTTTCAGGTAAGTATTAGGGGGTGCTGGGGAGGCTGCAACACAATGCAAAGAATATAGAAAAGAGGGGGGGGGTTGTCAAAACAGAGTGGCACTGTGGACACTGCTAAGATAAACTGTGCTCCATCCTAAATTACATAGAACATTAAGTGAAAAATAGATGGACTTTAATGGCAAAACATTACCTTACAACAGTAATATTTTAAAAATAGTACTTTATTAATTTCATAAAACCTCACATAAACAACAATAACTTCATTGTAAGAAATAGTGCTTCCACAATGGATAAATAAATGGACCATAGAGCCTGGATATGGAATAACCCACTCAAGAAAATTAAATACTGTGGTGGTCAGAGGCCATGACCATAGAAAAGATATGGGTGGCCAATATTCAGATGATGGGTCCAACAGTTGTAGGTTTATGCAGCTCAATATATTTCACACTCAATTGCCCTCCTTCAGGAGCATAATATCATGAAGTTGAGCATTAATTCTAAAATCATTTAATGAGAACAATGAAATGATCAAAGGAGGCATCAAGGACCATAAAAAAAAAGTTAACCCTAAACAAATGTGCAGACGAGGACACATCTATAATAGTTTGAAAATGTATCATATATTTGATAAGGCATTGTTGAGTGTAGCGGGTAAACAATTTATGCTAGTAAACCAATCCTCTCTTTGATAAAGCCTTCCTTAGATATTACGGTAATCATGTGTGTCCTTTTGGGAATTGAACAGGCCACTCAAAACAATCCTGCCAATTGATGGACAATACAGGGTTGGGGTAACCTCCACCTCCAAACTTCCCGCTGGCCCAGACAATGCACAGAATGCATTAAGATAAAAAAAAACCTTCTGATTTTTCAACTCCTTTAAAGTTATGGTTGGGACTAGGGTTATAGTAGTAGCTTACACTGGATAAAGCCTGAACAAAAATGGTTCTGTCCTTATGGAGGGAAAAGCAAAAAAAATATTTTTTTTTTCAGAGGAAATATTGGGATCACTGTGAGATGTACTAAATGCTAGAAGTCTCTAAAGGGATGTCTGGTGATCTATATACATTGCAAGATTTTTTTTTTGCAAAACTTTTTGCAGATTCATATCTTTCTCATTTTAATAAAAAGTTGTTTGTCTTTACCATGTCCTTTCCAGGCATTTTTTTTTTTTGCAAAAATAGGAAACAGCAATGTCAATTAGGCAAGCTTCGGGAAGGAACTAACCAAAAATGAAACTCATATTGCATGAAATACCTAAAATTAAAGAGATGCTGTTGCCAGGCCATTCATTTAAAAAATGTCCCCCCTAGATAGGTGCTAGATTGTGTAAATAGTGTGCTCCTTCTGCTTATCAGGGGAGCAGCAGGTAAACTATAGTCTACTTCATCTGTTTATCAGGGGAGTCTGATCAGTAGCTAGGCCTGTTACATGTGTCCAGGTGTGATTTGTCTGGTCTGAGGGAGTGCCCCCACTGTATCCAATAGGGGAGCCTGTTGTGCAGTGGAGGAAACCTAGCCAGTGACACACATGTTTTTATGACTATCCCAGTGGGTTGACACAACAGTGGTGCATCATGGGATATGTTATAAAAGCCAAGGGCACATGTGACAGGGTGTCTTTGGCTGGGAAGCCAGGTCCCAGAAGGAGGGTGATGGCTGTCTCTCCTCCTGTCTGTATGGAAGGTGGTCACAGGTGATCAGCCTAGTGAGCCAGAAGTGTGGTGCTGAGCCAGGAGGTCCAGTGGATACTGACAAGTGTAGCTGAAGGCAGAACAACCTTGGGAAAAACAGTCTCCATGAGTACCAGGAAGCTTGCCAGGGGTCCGCCCAGGAAGGGGCCCACTCCAGTGGAGAGTCAGTGGACGGGAGCTAGCTCGCACAGTAACTGAGAAAGGGGTGCCAAGTTAGGATCCTGAAGAGGAACTAATTCAGGGTCATATTCTTTATCTTTACTTCAGTGGCAAGATGAAGCAGAGGCCTTGCTGCACACACTGCAGTTAGTTGTCCTCAAGATTTGTGCATAGTTCATAGTTGGAGTATCCCACTCATCCCTTTGTCTGAGCCAAGTGTCTAAAGTGATAAGTTTCTACACACTGTTGCTACAGGTAACCCAGGGGCATCCAGAAAGTGCAATTCTCAGCATCCCTCTAGGGGGCAGTGCTACAGAATTATAACTGAATTTACCATATTTTATGCTGCTGGGGGCCGTAATTTTGAATGTGATGTCAGCAGCCCAAACAGACTCAGTGCAGTCACTCAAGTGATACTCTATGCAGGGCTAGGAAAACTTTAGCCTTCCAGCTGTTGTAGAACTACAAGTCCCATTATACCTCTGCCTCTGGGAGTCATACTTGTGGTTGTCAGAGTCTTGTAGTTCTACAACAGCTGGAGGGCCAACGTTTGCCTACCACCTGCTCTATAGTATTCTCCTTTACTCCATCCCCAGCTGCTAAATAAAATGTTATGTAGAAATGTAAGAGGTGGGGCAGAGGAGCTGGGCCAGCAAAGACAGTAATTAAACATTCCCAGAAGAGAAGAGAGCTATGACGTTCATGGAGAGAGGGATGGTACTACAGAATTGACTCTCCTGGATTTTCTATCAAGTTCAAAGGGAAATACCAAATGAAAAATAATAATTTATGGAATGGAAAAAACATTGCAAGTAAGCATTTGAAAATTCTTGATTTTTCTGTGCTTTTACCTGAACATTTTAAAGCAGAGCTCCACCAAAAAGTGAAAGCTCCACTCATTTGCCTTCTCCCCCCCTCCGGTGCCACGTTTGGCACCTTTCGAGGGGGGGGGGAGGGGGAACCTATTTTTTACAGTTACCTGCTCCAACTTCTGGGTGATCTTGTCGTGGTGACAGACAGGATGAGATCAGCAGATTCAGCATAGGTGAAACTACGATCTCTCACATTTAACCCATTGATCACTCATAGGATTAACCCCTTTCCCTGCCAGTATCATTATTACAGTAACAGTGCATATTTTTTGTAGACAAAAAATTGCCGTGTAAGATAGGCCCTTACCCCTGTTGAAGATTAGTGAAAAACATTGGGATAGAAAAAGGTGGGGATTTGCGGGCCAGTGGGAGTAGAAGGATCAGAACCAAAACCAATTGTAAAATCAAAAATACATTTTATTATTATAGCAAGTAAAAAACAAGCATGGATCCATGCTTGTTTTTTACTTGCTATAATAATAAAATGTATTTTTGATTTTACAATTGGTTTTGGTTCTGATCCTTCTACTTCCACTGGCCCGCAAAGCCCCGCCTTTTTCTATCCCAATGTTTTTCAGTGCATATTTTTAGCACTGATTACTGTAGTAATGTCACTGGTCCCCCCAAAAGTGTCAAAAATGTCAGTTAGGGGTCCAATCTGTCCGCTGCAATGCCGCAGTCCCGCAAAAGTACTAGTAAAAAAAATGTAAAAAATTAAAATGACATAAGTCTTTCCAATAGTTAGTAGACGCAAACCAATCAAAATACGCTTATTGGGATTTTTTTTTTACCAAAAATATGTAGCAGAAAACAAATTGGCCTAAAATGTTAAAAAAAATTGTTTTTAATTTTTATTTTCTTTTGGAATGTCATATAGCAGAATGTGAAAAATATTGTTTTTTTTTTTTTTCAAAATTGTCGCTCTTTTTTTGTTTATAGCGCAAAAATTAAAAATTGCACAGATGATCAAATACCACCAAAAGAAAGCTCTATTTGTGGGAAAATAAGGACGTAAATTTTGTTTGGGTACAGTGTCGCTTGACCTCGCAATTGTCCTTTAAGGCAGTGCCGAATCGCAAAAAAGGGCCTGGTCAGAAAGGGGGCAAATCCTTCCAGGCTAAAGTGGTTAAGTTATTAACATGGTCTCTTGTATCTTGTTTCACAGTACAGACTTCTAGGAAAGAAAAAGAGGGAGCCAATCACAAAAGCAGGATATTACATATCTGGTGACATTCCATGTGCTGCCGGTGTATGGAACGGCCTCAAAGTTTCCATTTAAGAAGGAAGCAACAGAAAATAACTTGCAGAAATAAAAAGTTATTATTAATAGCATTCAATTACAAGATGTCTTACATTGCAATTAAATATGTTCTATTCTTTTATTAATGAAAGTGAAGTTTTCCTTTAGGGCACAGGCACCTTTTTTTTTTCTTTAGCATGTAAATACCACCCTGTAAAGGACAAATAAAATTGGCATCAAATAAAAAATGTAGTGTAAATGTTTATAAGTCTACAAATAAAAAAGTAATTCCAATTCAAAAGTGAAGTAGATAATTTCTCATTCTGCATTGTTCCTAAGTAACGCAGTGCCTTGAAATAATAGATATTAAGCATCGCTTCACAAAACTGTGTATTTGTAGCGTTTATGAGAAAGACACTAACCTCCCGAAAGATGAGTTGTACCCTTGAGCAAATTACTAGCACATTTATTTCAGCCGCATGAGTTTCAAACTCATTTTCTAGTAATATCAAAAGTGTTCATAGAATTAATTTCCTGTCAATTCTGCAGTAGTCAACTGAATATTTTATGATTTTGCATTAGCCTTATTTGTCTAGAATTGTGACATGATCGAGTCATTCTTTGAGGGAAACACATTAATAATTAATCCATGTCCAACGTGAAGTGCTAAGGATGACAGTGTAATTGCACATTTTTAGAATGTCAGAAATGCGAATGCCCTACTACTATTTAAATGTCATTTTTTTTTAAATTCCATATTAAAAAAAAAAAAAAAACAGCAAATAGATTTTGATATTATCTGTGTGCTATGGTATATGAAATACAATGGATGTAAATTAACTCTAACATTTTTTACTAGAGAAGCTGTCAGCCTTAGACATGATTTGGACTTCCATCTGTCCTCTGCGCGACAGGCGAAATTACCTCATTAGTATGGATGACACTGAGGAATATAGTCATGCTTTTTTTTGTAACATTTATTATTAATATTATCAATATTTACTTTGTTTGTAGAAGAAAATGCCTTTTTATCAGGTCATTCCTGATTCCAAAATGCCTTATTAATTGATCATTCCTGATCCCAGTGATCATTGACTGGGAGCCAGTGTGGCACTTTTTTTAGTCTTTTAGTTATGGGCTGGGAAAAAAAAAAAAAGCCAATGAAAAGATCAATCAGAGCAAGTATGGCACAGAAATGTATTGCTATAATTTTGTATAGTCATTTACTAAGGCCTCGTTCACACCTTCGAATTTTAGAGGTGAAAATGTTTTAATTGTTTTAAAAACTCATACAAAGGAAAGGAAAAAACAGGAACATATCCATAGGTTACCAGTAGTGGCTATCGTCCAGAACATGTCATGCATAAATCAAAGATTCCGAGTCAAGGTTTGTATCACATAAGGCGGACAAGGCTAAACATGAAAACACCAAATGAGTAGAGGCTATATAGAGTATATAGGCTTCGTATGAGTAGGATGTCAAATAGGTATGTGACAGTCCGCTGGGACTTCCAATATCTGGACCCATAGTATGGACAAGGAGGTACATTTTAATGCGTAAGCAAAACAGCGCATATGTAATTAGAAATCGTGGAATGGTGGTCCTTAAAAGTGTAAAAAGAAAGAGGAAGCCAAGCTCTAAAGATAAGAGGGGAGTCGGGAGAGTGGATGGTATTATTAGGGTATGTACAGTATATAGATAAAAGTAGGTAGAAAAGAAAACAACTTACATTTGGTAAGGTTGGAAAAGACGAAGTGATATAGTAGAAGCAACCTTCTGAATGCAAGTGTGGAGAATACTGTACCTCTGTCTCTACATAGGACAATGGGTAGATCGCTCTCAATGACTCAGGGAACCCAGTTCTACGTCATCATGGGGGACATCAATTGATTGGCTGGTTTATAAGGAAGAAAAAGTCTTGTTGACTGTTTGAATGGCAAAAGCATCCAGTGGCACCCGTTAGAACAGCTGATGGGACTTTTTCTCATTTATAAATCATGTCATTAGAAGCAATGATATTCACAGAGGCTGTTTAGATCTCTGAGGTTTGAAAAAAAGATTCTTGACCATTTGTGTATATTCACGTGCTGTGTAGCAAAATAGAATGTGTGTAAATGCTCTGCACCGCACAGTAAAAACGCATATTCAAAATGCATTCCATCAGCTTCTGCTCCAGTCATACAGGCAGGGGTAAGTGAAAGGGGGACCCAGAAGTGACATGTTACCTCTCGGTTCTGGCTGCACAGCCACCAGATCGCTTCCATTTGCAGCCAACAGGTGTGTGTAAAACCTCTGACATATAGACCTGGCAATAAAAGGAATAAAACATATTTAGGCTTCTAGTTATTCCTATGAAAGATATATGATCCTGGACATCTTGGGAGTAAATAGAATAAACAGATCTCTGATCTTTTTTGCATTATTTGCTTCTCTGCTGAAAGAGTAACTCTGCTTTTGTTGGTAAAAGAAAATCCCCTCTGGGTGATCAATGTACATTGGAAGGATTTTAAATAAACTTTGTTACAGAGTCCTACTTGTTTCTGTTCTGAAGAAAAAGACGTATGTTGGGTTATGTCAATGTGCAAATAGAATCTGAATGGAAGTGACGTTTTCATTAATAATCATCTGATGCACTCTTAGTGTTCTAATGAGGAAAGCTGCAGGGTCTTCATCACTTTAGAAGGGATTAACCCAAAAATGAAATGTTGTCACTTGCTGAATAAGCACATTCCACAGGCAGCCCAACTCTCCAACAAGATGAGGCAGTTTGATACAATGTAGTTATAACGCAGTACATGGGATGGTCGCTAGTAATTGCAGTGTAAACAGACAATAATCTTTTAAGCCTTGTTCCCACTATAAAGGCTGGTAACTTCCTGAGGGAATAAAAGATGAAGAGGGGTCTATCAAAGGACTAAACCAACTAGCCCCAACATGCAGGTAAATTGGAATGTACCATTTACAGAAAATAAATTATAAGCTGTACTTACACTGATTGCCACTAGATGTCACCAGCAGGACCTTTATGCATACATACATAATAAAATTCAGTGCAGCAATGATGCAACAATTATTGATACATGTTAAGTGTTCCAGAACAAACCTATTGTTAAAGAGGTTGTAAACTCGTTCAAAAATTTTTTTTTTTTTACAACCTGCAAGAGAAAGACATAATGAGCTAGTATGCATCGCATACTAGCTCATTATGAAATACTTACCTTAGAACGAGCCCCGCCATGCCGCTCTCTTACCTGTATGACGAGCGACATGTTCAGTTGCCCGTCTTCCGGGATCGCGGCATCCGGCCATCTGATTGGCCGGAGCCGCGGTGACGTCACTCCCGCGCACCCGCGCGGGAGCCGACGGTCACGGCACGGGGCTCTGAAGGAACGGCACGATCAGCCGTTCCTTCAGAGCGCATGCGCCAGTGACGTCACTGGCTGCATTAAAGGTAAATATCTCCTAAACCGCACATGTTTAGGAGATATTTACAGTACCTATAGGTAAGCCTTATCATAGGCTTACCTATAGGTACAACTTCCTGAGGAGGGTTTACTTCCTCTTTAAAGCAGTTATTTGCCCTTTTTATGAAATAATAAAACAGCAAATACTGAAGCTGCTGACTTTTAATAAAAAACTTTTAATAAAAGCACTCTTACCTGTCCAGGCGCCCAGCACCATGCTCATCCAAACTGCTTTTCTGCTGGTCTTCAGCTCTTCAGCACCAGCATGTTTACTGTGGATTTCTTGCAGCTTGCCCACTGCAATGAGCTGCACTACGCCTTGTGAATGGTCCACAATCTTCTGGGACCAGTGACGTGTCCCAGAAGGTTTCAGGTGGGGGGGGGGAACTTCCAGTGGATTGCCGTGATGATCTGACCGGAAGTGGAAGCGGGTACCTGTCAAAAACAGGTACCCCCCCAACAAGTGCCAAAAAAAAAGAAGAGGAGGGGGAAGGAGGGTATAAAGCAGAAGAAATCTCTATAGTTCAAGGTGAATTTTACATTCACCTCAACTCATCTCAGCTCTGTCTGCAATTTAATTAGAGAGAAACGGTATGAAAGTAAACACCTACTCTGTGGAAAATACATTTTTTTCTGTGGATCATGTGTCATGGGTGTATGCTGTTTATGTGTAATAGAAAGATTTTATATAACAAGTTAAAACAATAGCTTAAAAATGCATAAATGTTGAAAATAGAAAACAATTGACCCAACACTATTTTAGCTTCCCTTTACAACAGATAGAAAATAAAGTAACAGTTCTGGCACTCTTATTTAGAACAAGATGGAATAAGATGATATTCAACTTTAATATCCGTTGTTGCAATAATCAGGTAATTAAAATCATTTGATAATGTCTACGGCTTTCTGTGCAAGTACTTATGTGTGTTTTCTTGCCAAATGTTGACAGGAAGTTGAAAAAAGGTTTTTTGTTTAATAGACTGACGTTACATCAAACATGAACCATTTCACTTTTTTTTCCCATAGTGATCACACACTTTTTATGACACTTATACAATAATGCACTCCTGCCAGTATTTAAACCATTCTGAAGGCAACAGAGTAACATTCAATTACCTTCATAAATTACTTACTGAAGAGTCAAAGCAACACAGCAAGAAAATAAAAAGCAATTAAAATGCTTAACAATAACGGCACAACATTTAAACTGCAATAACACTGAAGAAATAATTGTTTCTCCTTACAATATGCTTTGTTTTAGTTTTTTTTTGTTTAGTTTTTTTTTTTTTTGTTTCTTGTTCCTACTTAAGTTTTAGTCCTTATGCACACTAGATGTTTTTAAGCATAGGAATATGCATAGGCTACTGCCGCTCTTCCAGCCTTCCAACTATAGTAGACTGGTTGAAACGCATAAACAAGATCGCTGAGATGGAGGAACTTGTTCATCTGGCCAAAGAGGCACCCTTTCAAATTTAGGAACACTAGGTCCTGCTGACATCACTTCACGACGTCCGATGAATACACCCAGCTGATACGACCTCATTTTATGAAGGGTAGCTCAACCCTATTTTTTTTTGGGGGGGGGGGGGTCCCCGTCCTCGTCTTTATCACCCCCAGACCTATACCCTCCTCTCCCTCGCCCCCACATTTCCTCCCCCCTACACCATTCCTATATCCCCTACCCTACCCCCTCCTCTCCTTCCCCTTTGGTTTTGTTTATACTTACTTTATGTAGCACTACTCCCTTAGGAGCTGCTGGTTACGGGTTCCCCTGGGTTACCATTAGCAACAGCATGACAGTTCAACATTTTCCCAAGTGATTTTGGCTCAGTCAGGAAACAGTCTAGGAGCTTTGGTTTTTGTGTTTTTATTGAGAACTTGGATAGGAGAAGGGAATGAGTGGGATATTCCAACTTATATAACTATGCACAATAGGCTGGGACATCTGAATAATGCTGAGTGTGGCTAGGCCTCTGCTTCGCCTTGTCAGTAGCAGTGAAGTAGTAAGAAATGAACTGTCTGAGGTAAACTGTATTGTACTGCAGAACAATCTTCAGGGCTCTTCCTGGCACTCCCTTTGTTCCTATTTTTCAGGGTCAACTACATGGCACCCCCTTTACTGTTACACTTCCTGTGTAAGCTAGCTCTTTGATCCCCTGACTTCTCTGGAGTGGTCCCCCTTCCTGGGAAGACCCTTAGGCAAACCTCCTGGTACTCACGGACACTGTTTTTCCCAAGAGACTCTGCCAGCAGCTCCACTGTCAGCCCTCTGGATCCTCTGCAGCTCAGCTTCACACCTGGTTCACTTGGCCGACCGCTTAAGACCACCTTCCTCACACACTGCAGGAGGAGAGACAGCCGTCCACCTCCTCCTGAGACTCTGCTTCCCACCAAAGATGCCCTGTCACATGTCCCCTCCGTATTTATGGTCAATCCCAGGATGCATTGCAGGAATTCCCTCCCACTGGGACTGCCATAAAACATGATGTGTCACTGGCTATGTTTCCTCCACTGTCCAACAAGCTCCCTTATTGGATACAGTGGGGACACTCCCTCAGACCAGTTAATCACACCTGGAAACATGTGACAGGCAAACTAACAGATCAGGCAGAAGGAGCAAAAGTATGCTTTTTCCTAGCACCTACCTAGGAGGGTGCTACATCTATATTCAACTTTCAACAATTACCCCACCACAAATGCATCCATCTCGTTAGTCCCAAATTCCCCAACCCTAACTCTAAATTTCCACCACTGCCATAATACACTCTCTATATGCTTGTATACAAGGCCTTCCCAAATTCCTATCACCCAAACTGGTTGCTAGGGGTCCGTCGGCCCGCAACTGAAAGGGTAACTCTCAGTCCCCACACAACAGACTGACTGTCTACAACATAGATGCCCAGTTATAAGCTGATTCTCAACCTCTCTTATGTTACTATTTCCCAATGTTGGCTAACGCCTTAAGAGTTTATACGTATTTACCCTCTCCGGTACATAAAGTTATAAACATGTCAAAATACTTTAACCGACATAGATTATGCTAAGCTTACATATTCTGTTGTTTTCCAATTTTGCTCCCACTCAGAAGCTATATTATGTCATGCTAACTATGTTACAAATTTTGTCTTTACTCAATCATTTATGTATGATGTATCATTTCTACTTTTCCAATAAAGCTCTTTTGAGAAAAAAAAATAATAAATAAGCATAAGAACAACAAGGTGCGCCAAAATACTATAAGTGTAGCGGTATGACCATAAGGCTCCGTTCACATGTAGGCGTTTTGGGGCGTTTTTGGGGAGTTTTTCTGCTCTAGGATCAGCTCTCAAAACGCCCAACAAGACAAATCCTATTCATTTCAATGGCCCCTGTTCACATCTGAGCATTTTGACGCTGTGAGCAAAACGCCCAACGCTCAAAAAAGTACACGAGCTTCTTTTTGGGCAGATTACAGGCGTTTTCCATCGGTCTCTATTCAATCTAAAAACGCCTGCACAAAAAAACGCCTGTAAAAATGCCTGTAAATCGCGGTAAAAATCGCGGTAAAATCGTGGTAAAATCGCGGTTAAAAATGCGCGAAAACGCTACGCTCAGGTGTGAATGTAGCCTAAGGGGCTTTATTAAAAACAGCCAAATGGCTACTCACGTAACGAAAGAGATCAACAGGCATGTATGGAGAAGATGTCCAGAGTCACTAGGGGTGCCCCAAAGTGAGCAGCAGTGGGTTCGCCAATTTCCCAGCAGGATGGATGTCAGCCAGTTGCCAGACTGTATAGTAACCATCTTGGAATGCACTCGTAGCCCCGGACCGGACGTGACGTCAGGACATGTCAGGTGATGCATTTCAAAGCTTTTTCCTCAGACTTTCTCTTTATAGACTCAATGCAACTTGATCCAAATGCTCTGCTAACCTTCCCTCTCCCTTAATACAGTCACCTGGGTCTCAATTCCATCGGATCTCAATTCCATCGGACAGCGTCCCTGCCATCTGGCTGAGATCCATCCTGCTGGGAGAACAGCGAATCAGCTATGGCTCACATTGGGGCACCCGCAATGACTCCAGACATCTTCTCCATTCATGTTTTTTCGTTCATCTTTTTCGTTATGCGAGTAGCCATTTAGCTGTTTTCAGTAAAGCCCCTTATGGTCATACCACTACACTTAGTTTGGTGCACCTTGTTGTTATTATGCTTTTCTTTCAGAGAGTTGCTTCACTTTAAAGGGAACTGCCACATGAACATTTTACTGAGGCAATAAGGACTGTTCCTATGCTGCTATTTGCTCTCCTGGTGTGTTCTTGGACCTTTTCAGCACCATCCCCCTTTGCTTTACTAGATGTTTTTAACACTGATCTTAGGAGCATCAGACATTTTTTTTCTGCCCCTGTATGTTAGGCCGGCCATAGACAGTTCAAATCTTGGCTGGGTCAGAATGCTGACTGTACCAAGTTGATTGACCAATCAATTTGGGTACAACCAGCCTGCCAGATTCAGTTGCAATTATTGCTAGCAGCTGCTAGCAATAATCATTGAATTCACCTGAGAAGGGATAGTTTCCCCAGCCTGCCTGCCAGGAACTGATAATTGTTTACCAGCACTGTCTGTGTTGATGGGGGAACCGTGCAAATTTCCTTCCTGAAACCCGTGGTTAGAGGAGTTTAGAGGCATGGACAATTAGAGGCAGAAAAAAACCCCAGAGCACCTTCAGAATTGGAATGGTTCAGTGTTTTTAAATGCCTGTGAACGAGCATAGGTGCATCAAGTGTTTAGAAGCGCAAATGCATATTAATGGGTACTGGAAACATCTGCATATGGGAAACTCCTTTATGTTCTAAGTGTCCTTTGCTGCTTTTTCTGAGCCATGTGAATGTCCTGTAAGCTGGCTGCAACCACCATGGCAAGCGACGTGCCACAGGCCAAGCGGATTTTAGCAACTAAAGCTCATCATGAACTCTGGGGCATTTCTTCCATTGTTCTTCAGTACAATGACAGGATCCGAAAATCCAAAAATGTGTGGACAGACATAACATCTCATCTAATGAAGGACTGGGATCAACTGACTAATCCTCAGAAGGAGTAACTGCTTATAATTATTCATTTGTAAAATATGTACAGTATGTTATCTTGTTACAGAATGTGACTAGTGTTGAGCGAACACAGACTGTATTATTCGTGTTCGTACCGAATAATTGGATTTTTTTTACCCGAACACGGACACGGACACTTTACTGTATGTTCGGGTAAAAATCCGTGTTCGGTCGTTTTATTTCCGGGTTTTGCATGCTTTGGCGCTCTTTTCATGGCGGGCTTTCAACAGCCAATCAACAATCGTTTAACTGGTGTGCCTTAAGCCATCCCAGCCATGCCTGCAAATGTCTTAGTAGCTGTGATTGGCCGTCTGAAGCATGTGACCAAGTCTTTATAAGTTCGAGGCAGCCGCCGCAGCAGCGTCATTCTGCTGCTTAGCTAAGGGACAGAGCACACATCAATGTGCTGGCTGCTGATTAGGGAAAGATAGGCAGGAAAAAACCATTTGTGTCCGGATAGAATTGAGGGACAGGTCGGAGTGTTTAGGCAGGGCGAGTTGTAGGCATTTTAGGGATAGAGTCTGCTGAATTATAGGGTCAGTGTCTTCTACAAACTACAATCGATATTGCTGTGTGGGGGGTGGGGTGAATCTGCACTCAATCCTGATCTACGATCTCTTCTCAATCCTGTTAGGGACAGAGTCTGCTGAATTTTAGGGAAACTGTGTTCTACAAACTACAATCGATATTGCTGTGTGGTGTGGGATTGGAGATAGGCAGGTGTCAGTGATCCACATCCATTTTTCTGTGTGTGAGCTGCAGTGAACACAATCTTTTTGGGCTGCAGTGAACACAATCTTTTTGGGCTGCAGTGAACACAATCTTTTTGGGCTGCAGTGAACACAATCTTTTTGGGCTGCAGTGAACAAAATCTTTTTGGGGTGCAGTGAACACAATCCTTTTTGGTGTGCAGTGAACACAATCTTTGTGGGGTGCAGTGAACAAAATCCTTTGTGGGGTGCAGTGAACACAATCTTTTTGGGGTGCAGTGAACAAAATCCTTTTTGGGGTGCAGTGAACAACATCCTTTTTGGGGTGCAGTGAACACAATCTTTTTGGGGTGCAGTGAACAAAATCCTTTGTGGGGTGCAGTGAACACAATCTTTTTGGGGTGCAGTGAACACAATCTTTTTGGGGTGGAGTGAACAACATCCTTTTTGGGGTGCAGTGAACAAAATCCTTTTTGGGGTGCAGTGAACAAAATCATTTTTGGGGTGCAGTGAACACAATCTTTTTGGGGTGCAGTGAACACAATCTTTGTGGGGTGCAGTGAACACAATCTTTTTGGGGTGGAGTGAACAACATCCTTTTTGGGGTGCAGTGAACAACATCCTTTTTGGGGTGCAGTGAACACAATCTTTTTGGGGTGCAGTGAACACAATCTTTGTGGGGTACAGTGAACAGAATCTTTGTGGGGTGCAGTGAACACAATCTTTGGGGGGTACAGTGAACACAATCTTTTTGGGGTGCAGTGAACACAATCTTTGTGGGGTGCAGTGAACACAATCTTTTTGGGGTGGAGTGAACAAAATCATTTTTGGGGTGCAGTGAACAACATCCTTTTTGGGGTGCAGTGATCAAAATCCTTTTTGGGGTGCAGTGAACACAATCTTTTTGGGGTGCAGTGAACAAAATCCTTTGTGGGGTGCAGTGAACAGAATCTTTGTGGGGTGCAGTGAACACAATCTTTGGGGGGGTACAGTGAACACAATCTTTTTGGGGTGCAGTGAACACAATCTTTGTGGGGTACAGTGAACAGAATCTTTGTGGGGTGCAGTGAACACAATCTTTGGGGGGTACAGTGAACACAATCTTTTTGGGGTGCAGTGAACACAATCTTTGGGGGGTACAGTGAACACAATCTTTTTGGGGTGCAGTGAACACAATCTTTGTGGGGTGCAGTGAACACAATCTTTGGGGGGGTACAGTGAACACAATCTTTTTGGGGTGCAGTGAACAACATCCTTTTAGGGTGCAGTGAACACAATCTTTGTGGGGTGCAGTGAACAACATCCTTTTAGGGTGCAGTGAACACAATCTTTGTGGGGTACAGTGAACAGAATCTTTGTGGGGTGCAGTGAACACAATCTTTGGGGGGTACAGTGAACACAATCTTTGTGAGGTGCAGTGAACACAATCTTTGTGGGGTGCAGTGAACACAATCATTGTGGGGTGCAGTGAACTCAATCTTTGTGGGGTACAGTGAACACAATCTCATACTTCTGAAGATTTGAGGGTGCTGCCTGTTCCATACTCCCCCTACTCCTCATCTAGCCTTTTAGGGGTACAAACAATAGTAATTGGGGCCTAGTGTGGTTGTGTACGTGTGATATACATACACTTTTTTTGGATCATATTTTCTATTCCGCTATTTAATCAAAAACCTTTGGGGATCAGTTAAATTGGGGGATAGTCTGTGTTGGTACGTGTGAGAGAGATCCACCTTTCCAAGTTGTTGGGGTTCATCTCATACTTCTGAAGGTTTGAGGGTGCTGCCTGTTCCATACTCCCCCTACTCCTAGCCTTTTAGGGGTACAAACAATAGTAATTGGGGCCTAGTGTGGTTGTGTACGTGTGATATACATACACTTTTTTTGGATCATATTTTCTATTCCGCTATTTAATCAAAAACCTTTGGGGATCAGTTAAATTGGGGGATAGTCTGTGTTGGTACGTGTGAGAGAGATCCACCTTTCCAAGTTGTTGGGGTTCATCTCATACTTCTGAAGGTTTGAGGGTGCTGCCTGTTCCATACCCCCCCTACTCCTCATCTAGCCTTTTAGGGGTACAAACAATAGTAATTGGGGCCTAGTGTGGTTGTGTACGTGTGATATACATACACTTTTTTTGGATCATATTTTCTATTCCGCTATTTAATCAAAAACCTTTGGGGATCAGTTAAATTGGGGGATAGTCTGTGTTGGTACGTGTGAGAGAGATCCACCTTTCCAAGTTGTTGGGGTTCATCTCATACTTCTGAAGGTTTGAGGGTGCTGCCTGTTCCATACCCCCCCTACTCCTCATCTAGCCTTTTAGGGGTACAAACAATAGTAATTGGGGCCTAGTGTGGTTGTGTACGTGTGATATACATACACTTTTTTTGGATCATATTTTCTATTCCGCTATTTAATCAAAAACCTTTGGGGATCAGTTAAATTGGGGGATAGTCTGTGTTGGTACGTGTGAGAGAGATCCACCTTTCCAAGTTTTTGGGGTTCATCTCATACTTCTGAAGATTTGAGGGTGCTGCCTGTTCCATACCCCCCCTACTCCTCATCTAGCCTTTTAGGGGTACAAACAATAGTAATTGGGGCCTAGTGTGGTTGTGTACGTGTGATATACATACACTTTTTTTGGATCATATTTTCTATTCCGCTATTTAATCAAAAACCTTTGGGGATCAGTTAAATTGGGGGATAGTCTGTGTTGGTACGTGTGAGAGAGATCCACCTTTCCAAGTTGTTGGGGTTCATCTCATACTTCTGAAGGTTTGAGGGTGCTGCCTGTTCCATACTCCCCCTACTCCTAGCCTTTTAGGGGTACAAACAATAGTAATTGGGGCCTAGTGTGGTTGTGTACGTGTGATATACATACACTTTTTTTGGATCATATTTTCTATTCCGCTATTTAATCAAAAACCTTTGGGGATCAGTTAAATTGGGGGATAGTCTGTGTTGGTACGTGTGAGAGAGATCCACCTTTCCAAGTTGTTGGGGTTCATCTCATACTTCTGAAGGTTTGAGGGTGCTGCCTGTTCCATACTCCCCCTACTCCTAGCCTTTTAGGGGTACAAACAATAGTAATTGGGGCCTAGTGTGGTTGTGTACGTGTGATATACATACACTTTTTTTGGATCATATTTTCTATTCCGCTATTTAATCAAAAACCTTTGGGGATCAGTTAAATTGGGGGATAGTCTGTGTTGGTACGTGTGAGAGAGATCCACCTTTCCAAGTTGTTGGGGTTCATCTCATACTTCTGAAGGTTTGAGGGTGCTGCCTGTTCCATACCCCCCCTACTCCTCATCTAGCCTTTTAGGGGTACAAACAATAGTAATTGGGGCCTAGTGTGGTTGTGTACGTGTGATATACATACACTTTTTTTGGATCATATTTTCTATTCCGCTATTTAATCAAAAACCTTTGGGGATCAGTTAAATTGGGGGATAGTCTGTGTTGGTACGTGTGAGAGAGATCCACCTTTCCAAGTTGTTGGGGTTCATCTCATACTTCTGAAGGTTTGAGGGTGCTGCCTGTTCCATACTCCCCCTACTCCTAGCCTTTTAGGGGTACAAACAATAGTAATTGGGGCCTAGTGTGGTTGTGTACGTGTGATATACATACACTTTTTTTGGATCATATTTTCTATTCCGCTATTTAATCAAAAACCTTTGGGGATCAGTTAAATTGGGGGATAGTCTGTGTTGGTACGTGTGAGAGAGATCCACCTTTCCAAGTTGTTGGGGTTCATCTCATACTTCTGAAGGTTTGAGGGTGCTGCCTGTTCCATACCCCCCCTACTCCTAGCCTTTTAGGGGTACAAACAATAGTAATTGGGGCCTAGTGTGGTTGTGTACGTGTGATATACATACACTTTTTTTGGATCATATTTTCTATTCCGCTATTTAATCAAAAACCTTTGGGGATCAGTTAAATTGGGGGATAGTCTGTGTTGGTACGTGTGAGAGAGATCCACCTTTCCAAGTTGTTGGGGTTCATCTCATACTTCTGAAGGTTTGAGGGTGCTGCCTGTTCCATACCCCCCCTACTCCTCATCTAGCCTTTTAGGGGTACAAACAATAGTAATTGGGGCCTAGTGTGGTTGTGTACGTGTGATATACATACACTTTTTTTGGATCATATTTTCTATTCCGCTATTTAATCAAAAACCTTTGGGGATCAGTTAAATTGGGGGATAGTCTGTGTTGGTACGTGTGAGAGAGATCCACCTTTCCAAGTTGTTGGGGTTCATCTCATACTTCTGAAGGTTTGAGGGTGCTGCCTGTTCCATACTCCCCCTACTCCTAGCCTTTTAGGGGTACAAACAATAGTAATTGGGGCCTAGTGTGGTTGTGTACGTGTGATATACATACACTTTTTTTGGATCATATTTTCTATTCCGCTATTTAATCAAAAACCTTTGGGGATCAGTTAAATTGGGGGATAGTCTGTGTTGGTACGTGTGAGAGAGATCCACCTTTCCAAGTTGTTGGGGTTCATCTCATACTTCTGAAGGTTTGAGGGTGCTGCCTGTTCCATACCCCCCCTACTCCTCATCTAGCTTTTTAGGGGTACAAACAATAGTAATTGGGGCCTAGTGTGGTTGTGTACGTGTGATATACATACACTTTTTTTGGATCATATTTTCTATTCCGCTATTTAATCAAAAACCTTTGGGGATCAGTTAAATTGGGGGATAGTCTGTGTTGGTACGTGTGAGAGAGATCCACCTTTCCAAGTTGTTGGGGTTCATCTCATACTTCTGAAGGTTTGAGGGTGCTGCCTGTTCCATACTCCCCCTACTCCTAGCCTTTTAGGGGTACAAACAATAGTAATTGGGGCCTAGTGTGGTTGTGTACGTGTGATATACATGCACTTTTTTTGGATCATATTTTCTATTCCGCTATTTAATCAAAAACCTTTGGGGATCAGTTAAATTGGGGGATAGTCTGTGTTGGTACGTGTGAGAGAGATCCACCTTTCCAAGTTGTTGGGGTTCATCTCATACTTCTGAAGGTTTGAGGGTGCTGCCTGTTCCATACCCCCCCTACTCCTAGCCTTTTAGGGGTACAAACAATAGTAATTGGGGCCTAGTGTGGTTGTGTACGTGTGATATACATACACTTTTTTTGGATCATATTTTCTATTCCGCTATTTAATCAAAAACCTTTGGGGATCAGTTAAATTGGGGGATAGTCTGTGTTGGTACGTGTGAGAGAGATCCACCTTTCCAAGTTGTTGGGGTTCATCTCATACTTCTGAAGGTTTGAGGGTGCTGCCTGTTCCATACCCCCCCTACTCCTCATCTAGCCTTTTAGGGGTACAAACAATAGTAATTGGGGCCTGGTGTGGTTGTGTACGTGTGATATACATACACTTTTTTTGGATCATATTTTCTATTCCGCTATTTAATCAAAAACCTTTGGGGATCAGTTAAATTGGGGGATAGTCTGTGTTGGTACGTGTGAGAGAGATCCACCTTTCCAAGTTGTTGGGGTTCATCTCATACTTCTGAAGGTTTGAGGGTGCTGCCTGTTCCATACCCCCCCTACTCCTCATCTAGCCTTTTAGGGGTACAAACAATAGTAATTGGGGCCTAGTGTGGTTGTGTACGTGTGATATACATACACTTTTTTTGGATCATATTTTCTATTCCGCTATTTAATCAAAAACCTTTGGGGATCAGTTAAATTGGGGGATAGTCTGTGTTGGTACGTGTGAGAGAGATCCACCTTTCCAAGTTGTTGGGGTTCATCTCATACTTCTGAAGGTTTGAGGGTGCTGCCTGTTCCATACTCCCCCTACTCCTAGCCTTTTAGGGGTACAAACAATAGTAATTGGGGCCTAGTGTGGTTGTGTACGTGTGATATACATACACTTTTTTTGGATCATATTTTCTATTCCGCTATTTAATCAAAAACCTTTGGGGATCAGTTAAATTGGGGGATAGTCTGTGTTGGTACGTGTGAGAGAGATCCACCTTTCCAAGTTGTTGGGGTTCATCTCATACTTCTGAAGGTTTGAGGGTGCTGCCTGTTCCATACCCCCCCTACTCCTCATCTAGCCTTTTAGGGGTACAAACAATAGTAATTGGGGCCTAGTGTGGTTGTGTACGTGTGATATACATACACTTTTTTTGGATCATATTTTCTATTCCGCTATTTAATCAAAAACCTTTGGGGATCAGTTAAATTGGGGGATAGTCTGTGTTGGTACGTGTGAGAGAGATCCACCTTTCCAAGTTGTTGGGGTTCATCTCATACTTCTGAAGGTTTGAGGGTGCTGCCTGTTCCATACTCCCCCTACTCCTAGCCTTTTAGGGGTACAAACAATAGTAATTGGGGCCTAGTGTGGTTGTGTACGTGTGATATACATACACTTTTTTTGGATCATATTTTCTATTCCGCTATTTAATCAAAAACCTTTGGTGATCAGTTAAATTGGGGGATAGTCTGTGTTGGTACGTGTGAGAGAGATCCACCTTTCCAAGTTGTTGGGGTTCATCTCATACTTCTGAAGGTTTGAGGGTGCTGCCTGTTCTATACCCCCCCTACTCCTAGCCTTTTAGGGGTACAAACAATAGTAATTGGGGCCTAGTGTGGTTGTGTACGTGTGATATACATACACTTTTTTTGGATCATATTTTCTATTCCGCTATTTAATCAAAAACCTTTGGGGATCAGTTAAATTGGGGGATAGTCTGTGTTGGTACGTGTGAGAGAGATCCACCTTTCCAAGTTGTTGGGGTTCATCTCATACTTCTGAAGGTTTGAGGGTGCTGCCTGTTCCATACTCCCCCTACTCCTAGCCTTTTAGGGGTACAAACAATAGTAATTGGGGCCTAGTGTGGTTGTGTACGTGTGATATACATACACTTTTTTTGGATCATATTTTCTATTCCGCTATTTAATCAAAAACCTTTGGGGATCAGTTAAATTGGGGGATAGTCTGTGTTGGTACGTGTGAGAGAGATCCACCTTTCCAAGTTGTTGGGGTTCATCTCATACTTCTGAAGGTTTGAGGGTGCTGCCTGTTCCATACTCCCCCTACTCCTAGCCTTTTAGGGGTACAAACAATAGTAATTGGGGCCTAGTGTGGTTGTGTACGTGTGATATACATACACTTTTTTTGGATCATATTTTCTATTCCGCTATTTAATCAAAAACCTTTGGGGATCAGTTAAATTGGGGGATAGTCTGTGTTGGTACGTGTGAGAGAGATCCACCTTTCCAAGTTGTTGGGGTTCATCTCATACTTCTGAAGGTTTGAGGGTGCTGCCTGTTCCATACCCCCCCTACTCCTCATCTAGCCTTTTAGGGGTACAAACAATAGTAATTGGGGCCTAGTGTGGTTGTGTACGTGTGATATACATACACTTTTTTTGGATCATATTTTCTATTCCGCTATTTAATCAAAAACCTTTGGGGATCAGTTAAATTGGGGGATAGTCTGTGTTGGTACGTGTGAGAGAGATCCACCTTTCCAAGTTGTTGGGGTTCATCTCATACTTCTGAAGGTTTGAGGGTGCTGCCTGTTCCATACTCCCCCTACTCCTAGCCTTTTAGGGGTACAAACAATAGTAATTGGGGCCTAGTGTGGTTGTGTACGTGTGATATACATACACTTTTTTTGGATCATATTTTCTATTCCGCTATTTAATCAAAAACCTTTGGGGATCAGTTAAATTGGGGGATAGTCTGTGTTGGTACGTGTGAGAGAGATCCACCTTTCCAAGTTGTTGGGGTTCATCTCATACTTCTGAAGGTTTGAGGGTGCTGCCTGTTCCATACCCCCCCTACTCCTAGCCTTTTAGGGGTACAAACAATAGTAATTGGGGCCTAGTGTGGTTGTGTACGTGTGATATACATACACTTTTTTTGGATCATATTTTCTATTCCGCTATTTAATCAAAAACCTTTGGGGATCAGTTAAATTGGGGGATAGTCTGTGTTGGTACGTGTGAGAGAGATCCACCTTTCCAAGTTGTTGGGGTTCATCTCATACTTCTGAAGGTTTGAGGGTGCTGCCTGTTCCATACCCCCCCTACTCCTCATCTAGCCTTTTAGGGGTACAAACAATAGTAATTGGGGCCTAGTGTGGTTGTGTACGTGTGATATACATACACTTTTTTTGGATCATATTTTCTATTCCGCTATTTAATCAAAAACCTTTGGGGATCAGTTAAATTGGGGGATAGTCTGTGTTGGTACGTGTGAGAGAGATCCACCTTTCCAAGTTGTTGGGGTTCATCTCATACTTCTGAAGGTTTGAGGGTGCTGCCTGTTCCATACTCCCCCTACTCCTAGCCTTTTAGGGGTACAAACAATAGTAATTGGGGCCTAGTGTGGTTGTGTACGTGTGATATACATACACTTTTTTTGGATCATATTTTCTATTCCGCTATTTAATCAAAAACCTTTGGGGATCAGTTAAATTGGGGGATAGTCTGTGTTGGTACGTGTGAGAGAGATCCACCTTTCCAAGTTGTTGGGGTTCATCTCATACTTCTGAAGGTTTGAGGGTGCTGCCTGTTCCATACCCCCCCTACTCCTCATCTAGCTTTTTAGGGGTACAAACAATAGTAATTGGGGCCTAGTGTGGTTGTGTACGTGTGATATACATACACTTTTTTTGGATCATATTTTCTATTCCGCTATTTAATCAAAAACCTTTGGGGATCAGTTAAATTGGGGGATAGTCTGTGTTGGTACGTGTGAGAGAGATCCACCTTTCCAAGTTGTTGGGGTTCATCTCATACTTCTGAAGGTTTGAGGGTGCTGCCTGTTCCATACTCCCCCTACTCCTAGCCTTTTAGGGGTACAAACAATAGTAATTGGGGCCTAGTGTGGTTGTGTACGTGTGATATACATGCACTTTTTTTGGATCATATTTTCTATTCCGCTATTTAATCAAAAACCTTTGGGGATCAGTTAAATTGGGGGATAGTCTGTGTTGGTACGTGTGAGAGAGATCCACCTTTCCAAGTTGTTGGGGTTCATCTCATACTTCTGAAGGTTTGAGGGTGCTGCCTGTTCCATACCCCCCCTACTCCTAGCCTTTTAGGGGTACAAACAATAGTAATTGGGGCCTAGTGTGGTTGTGTACGTGTGATATACATACACTTTTTTTGGATCATATTTTCTATTCCGCTATTTAATCAAAAACCTTTGGGGATCAGTTAAATTGGGGGATAGTCTGTGTTGGTACGTGTGAGAGAGATCCACCTTTCCAAGTTGTTGGGGTTCATCTCATACTTCTGAAGGTTTGAGGGTGCTGCCTGTTCCATACCCCCCCTACTCCTCATCTAGCCTTTTAGGGGTACAAACAATAGTAATTGGGGCCTGGTGTGGTTGTGTACGTGTGATATACATACACTTTTTTTGGATCATATTTTCTATTCCGCTATTTAATCAAAAACCTTTGGGGATCAGTTAAATTGGGGGATAGTCTGTGTTGGTACGTGTGAGAGAGATCCACCTTTCCAAGTTGTTGGGGTTCATCTCATACTTCTGAAGGTTTGAGGGTGCTGCCTGTTCCATACCCCCCCTACTCCTCATCTAGCCTTTTAGGGGTACAAACAATAGTAATTGGGGCCTAGTGTGGTTGTGTACGTGTGATATACATACACTTTTTTTGGATCATATTTTCTATTCCGCTATTTAATCAAAAACCTTTGGGGATCAGTTAAATTGGGGGATAGTCTGTGTTGGTACGTGTGAGAGAGATCCACCTTTCCAAGTTGTTGGGGTTCATCTCATACTTCTGAAGGTTTGAGGGTGCTGCCTGTTCCATACTCCCCCTACTCCTAGCCTTTTAGGGGTACAAACAATAGTAATTGGGGCCTAGTGTGGTTGTGTACGTGTGATATACATACACTTTTTTTGGATCATATTTTCTATTCCGCTATTTAATCAAAAACCTTTGGGGATCAGTTAAATTGGGGGATAGTCTGTGTTGGTACGTGTGAGAGAGATCCACCTTTCCAAGTTGTTGGGGTTCATCTCATACTTCTGAAGGTTTGAGGGTGCTGCCTGTTCCATACCCCCCCTACTCCTCATCTAGCCTTTTAGGGGTACAAACAATAGTAATTGGGGCCTAGTGTGGTTGTGTACGTGTGATATACATACACTTTTTTTGGATCATATTTTCTATTCCGCTATTTAATCAAAAACCTTTGGGGATCAGTTAAATTGGGGGATAGTCTGTGTTGGTACGTGTGAGAGAGATCCACCTTTCCAAGTTGTTGGGGTTCATCTCATACTTCTGAAGGTTTGAGGGTGCTGCCTGTTCCATACTCCCCCTACTCCTAGCCTTTTAGGGGTACAAACAATAGTAATTGGGGCCTAGTGTGGTTGTGTACGTGTGATATACATACACTTTTTTTGGATCATATTTTCTATTCCGCTATTTAATCAAAAACCTTTGGTGATCAGTTAAATTGGGGGATAGTCTGTGTTGGTACGTGTGAGAGAGATCCACCTTTCCAAGTTGTTGGGGTTCATCTCATACTTCTGAAGGTTTGAGGGTGCTGCCTGTTCTATACCCCCCCTACTCCTAGCCTTTTAGGGGTACAAACAATAGTAATTGGGGCCTAGTGTGGTTGTGTACGTGTGATATACATACACTTTTTTTGGATCATATTTTCTATTCCGCTATTTAATCAAAAACCTTTGGGGATCAGTTAAATTGGGGGATAGTCTGTGTTGGTACGTGTGAGAGAGATCCACCTTTCCAAGTTGTTGGGGTTCATCTCATACTTCTGAAGGTTTGAGGGTGCTGCCTGTTCCATACCCCCCCTACTCCTCATCTAGCCTTTTAGGGGTACAAACAATAGTAATTGGGGCCTAGTGTGGTTGTGTACGTGTGATATACATACACTTTTTTTGGATCATATTTTCTATTCCGCTATTTAATCAAAAACCTTTGGGGATCAGTTAAATTGGGGGATAGTCTGTGTTGGTACGTGTGAGAGAGATCCACCTTTCCAAGTTGTTGGGGTTCATCTCATACTTCTGAAGGTTTGAGGGTGCTGCCTGTTCCATACTCCCCCTACTCCTAGCCTTTTAGGGGTACAAACAATAGTAATTGGGGCCTAGTGTGGTTGTGTACGTGTGATATACATACACTTTTTTTGGATCATATTTTCTATTCCGCTATTTAATCAAAAACCTTTGGGGATCAGTTAAATTGGGGGATAGTCTGTGTTGGTACGTGTGAGAGAGATCCACCTTTCCAAGTTGTTGGGGTTCATCTCATACTTCTGAAGGTTTGAGGGTGCTGCCTGTTCCATACCCCCCCTACTCCTCATCTAGCCTTTTAGGGGTACAAACAATAGTAATTGGGGCCTAGTGTGGTTGTGTACGTGTGATATACATACACTTTTTTTGGATCATATTTTCTATTCCGCTATTTAATCAAAAACCTTTGGGGATCAGTTAAATTGGGGGATAGTCTGTGTTGGTACGTGTGAGAGAGATCCACCTTTCCAAGTTGTTGGGGTTCATCTCATACTTCTGAAGGTTTGAGGGTGCTGCCTGTTCCATACTCCCCCTACTCCTAGCCTTTTAGGGGTACAAACAATAGTAATTGGGGCCTAGTGTGGTTGTGTACGTGTGATATACATGCACTTTTTTTGGATCATATTTTCTATTCCGCTATTTAATCAAAAACCTTTGGGGATCAGTTAAATTGGGGGATAGTCTGTGTTGGTACGTGTGAGAGAGATCCACCTTTCCAAGTTGTTGGGGTTCATCTCATACTTCTGAAGGTTTGAGGGTGCTGCCTGTTCCATACTCCCCCTACTCCTAGCCTTTTAGGGGTACAAACAATAGTAATTGGGGCCTAGTGTGGTTGTGTACGTGTGATATACATACACTTTTTTTGGATCATATTTTCTATTCCGCTATTTAATCAAAAACCTTTGGGGATCAGTTAAATTGGGGGATAGTCTGTGTTGGTACGTATGAGAGAGATCCACCTTTCCAAGTTGTTGGGGTTCATCTCATACTTCTGAAGGTTTGAGGGTGCTGCCTGTTCCATACCCCCCCTACTCCTCATCTAGCCTTTTAGGGGTACAAACAATAGTAATTGGGGCCTAGTGTGGTTGTGTACGTGTGATATACATACACTTTTTTTGGATCATATTTTCTATTCCGCTATTTAATCAAAAACCTTTGGGGATCAGTTAAATTGGGGGATAGTCTGTGTTGGTACGTGTGAGAGAGATCCACCTTTCCAAGTTGTTGGGGTTCATCTCATACTTCTGAAGGTTTGAGGGTGCTGCCTGTTCCATACTCCCCCTACTCCTAGCCTTTTAGGGGTACAAACAATAGTAATTGGGGCCTAGTGTGGTTGTGTACGTGTGATATACATACACTTTTTTTGGATCATATTTTCTATTCCGCTATTTAATCAAAAACCTTTGGGGATCAGTTAAATTGGGGGATAGTCTGTGTTGGTACGTGTGAGAGAGATCCACCTTTCCAAGTTGTTGGGGTTCATCTCATACTTCTGAAGGTTTGAGGGTGCTGCCTGTTCCATACCCCCCCTACTCCTCATCTAGCCTTTTAGGGGTACAAACAATAGTAATTGGGGCCTAGTGTGGTTGTGTACGTGTGATATACATACACTTTTTTTGGATCATATTTTCTATTCCGCTATTTAATCAAAAACCTTTGGGGATCAGTTAAATTGGGGGATAGTCTGTGTTGGTACGTGTGAGAGAGATCCACCTTTCCAAGTTGTTGGGGTTCATCTCATACTTCTGAAGGTTTGAGGGTGCTGCCTGTTCCATACTCCCCCTACTCCTAGCCTTTTAGGGGTACAAACAATAGTAATTGGGGCCTAGTGTGGTTGTGTACGTGTGATATACATACACTTTTTTTGGATCATATTTTCTATTCCGCTATTTAATCAAAAACCTTTGGTGATCAGTTAAATTGGGGGATAGTCTGTGTTGGTACGTGTGAGAGAGATCCACCTTTCCAAGTTGTTGGGGTTAATCTCATACTTCTGAAGGTTTGAGGGTGCTGCCTGTTCCATACCCCCCCTACTCCTAGCCTTTTAGGGGTACAAACAATAGTAATTGGGGCCTAGTGTGGTTGTGTACGTGTGATATACATACACTTTTTTTGGATCATATTTTCTATTCCGCTATTTAATCAAAAACCTTTGGGGATCAGTTAAATTGGGGGATAGTCTGTGTTGGTACGTGTGAGAGAGATCCACCTTTCCAAGTTGTTGGGGTTCATCTCATACTTCTGAAGGTTTGAGGGTGCTGCCTGTTCCATACTCCCCCTACTCCTAGCCTTTTAGGGGTACAAACAATAGTAATTGGGGCCTAGTGTGGTTGTGTACGTGTGATATACATACACTTTTTTTGGATCATATTTTCTATTCCGCTATTTAATCAAAAACCTTTGGGGATCAGTTAAATTGGGGGATAGTCTGTGTTGGTACGTGTGAGAGAGATCCACCTTTCCAAGTTGTTGGGGTTCATCTCATACTTCTGAAGGTTTGAGGGTGCTGCCTGTTCCATACCCCCCCTACTCCTCATCTAGCCTTTTAGGGGTACAAACAATAGTAATTGGGGCCTAGTGTGGTTGTGTACGTGTGATATACATACACTTTTTTTGGATCATATTTTCTATTCCGCTATTTAATCAAAAACCTTTGGGGATCAGTTAAATTGGGGGATAGTCTGTGTTGGTACGTGTGAGAGAGATCCACCTTTCCAAGTTGTTGGGGTTCATCTCATACTTCTGAAGGTTTGAGGGTGCTGCCTGTTCCATACTCCCCCTACTCCTAGCCTTTTAGGGGTACAAACAATAGTAATTGGGGCCTAGTGTGGTTGTGTACGTGTGATATACATACACTTTTTTTGGATCATATTTTCTATTCCGCTATTTAATCAAAAACCTTTGGGGATCAGTTAAATTGGGGGATAGTCTGTGTTGGTACGTGTGAGAGAGATCCACCTTTCCAAGTTGTTGGGGTTCATCTCATACTTCTGAAGGTTTGAGGGTGCTGCCTGTTCCATACCCCCCCTACTCCTAGCCTTTTAGGGGTACAAACAATAGTAATTGGGGCCTAGTGTGGTTGTGTACGTGTGATATACATACACTTTTTTTGGATCATATTTTCTATTCCGCTATTTAATCAAAAACCTTTGGGGATCAGTTAAATTGGGGGATAGTCTGTGTTGGTACGTGTGAGAGAGATCCACCTTTCCAAGTTGTTGGGGTTCATCTCATACTTCTGAAGGTTTGAGGGTGCTGCCTGTTCCATACCCCCCCTACTCCTCATCTAGCCTTTTAGGGGTACAAACAATAGTAATTGGGGCCTAGTGTGGTTGTGTACGTGTGATATACATACACTTTTTTTGGATCATATTTTCTATTCCGCTATTTAATCAAAAACCTTTGGGGATCAGTTAAATTGGGGGATAGTCTGTGTTGGTACGTGTGAGAGAGATCCACCTTTCCAAGTTGTTGGGGTTCATCTCATACTTCTGAAGGTTTGAGGGTGCTGCCTGTTCCATACCCCCCCTACTCCTCATCTAGCCTTTTAGGGGTACAAACAATAGTAATTGGGGCCTAGTGTGGTTGTGTACGTGTGATATACATACACTTTTTTTGGATCATATTTTCTATTCCGCTATTTAATCAAAAACCTTTGGGGATCAGTTAAATTGGGGGATAGTCTGTGTTGGTACGTGTGAGAGAGATCCACCTTTCCAAGTTGTTGGGGTTCATCTCATACTTCTGAAGGTTTGAGGGTGCTGCCTGTTCCATACTCCCCCTACTCCTAGCCTTTTAGGGGTACAAACAATAGTAATTGGGGCCTAGTGTGGTTGTGTACGTGTGATATACATACACTTTTTTTGGATCATATTTTCTATTCCGCTATTTAATCAAAAACCTTTGGGGATCAGTTAAATTGGGGGATAGTCTGTGTTGGTACGTGTGAGAGAGATCCACCTTTCCAAGTTGTTGGGGTTCATCTCATACTTCTGAAGGTTTGAGGGTGCTGCCTGTTCCATACCCCCCCTACTCCTCATCTAGCCTTTTAGGGGTACAAACAATAGTAATTGGGGCCTAGTGTGGTTGTGTACGTGTGATATACATACACTTTTTTTGGATCATATTTTCTATTCCGCTATTTAATCAAAAACCTTTGGGGATCAGTTAAATTGGGGGATAGTCTGTGTTGGTACGTGTGAGAGAGATCCACCTTTCCAAGTTGTTGGGGTTCATCTCATACTTCTGAAGGTTTGAGGGTGCTGCCTGTTCCATACCCCCCCTACTCCTAGCCTTTTAGGGGTACAAACAATAGTAATTGGGGCCTAGTGTGGTTGTGTACGTGTGATATACATACACTTTTTTTGGATCATATTTTCTATTCCGCTATTTAATCAAAAACCTTTGGGGATCAGTTAAATTGGGGGATAGTCTGTGTTGGTACGTATGAGAGAGATCCACCTTTCCAAGTTGTTGGGGTTCATCTCATACTTCTGAAGGTTTGAGGGTGCTGCCTGTTCCATACCCCCCCTACTCCTCATCTAGCCTTTTAGGGGTACAAACAATAGTAATTGGGGCCTAGTGTGGTTGTGTACGTGTGATATACATACACTTTTTTTGGATCATATTTTCTATTCCGCTATTTAATCAAAAACCTTTGGGGATCAGTTAAATTGGGGGATAGTCTGTGTTGGTACGTGTGAGAGAGATCCACCTTTCCAAGTTGTTGGGGTTCATCTCATACTTCTGAAGGTTTGAGGGTGCTGCCTGTTCCATACTCCCCCTACTCCTAGCCTTTTAGGGGTACAAACAATAGTAATTGGGGCCTAGTGTGGTTGTGTACGTGTGATATACATACACTTTTTTTGGATCATATTTTCTATTCCGCTATTTAATCAAAAACCTTTGGGGATCAGTTAAATTGGGGGATAGTCTGTGTTGGTACGTGTGAGAGAGATCCACCTTTCCAAGTTGTTGGGGTTCATCTCATACTTCTGAAGGTTTGAGGGTGCTGCCTGTTCCATACCCCCCCACTCCTCATCTAGCCTTTTAGGGGTACAAACAATAGTAATTGGGGCCTAGTGTGGTTGTGTACGTGTGATATACATACACTTTTTTTGGATCATATTTTCTATTCCGCTATTTAATCAAAAACCTTTGGGGATCAGTTAAATTGGGGGATAGTCTGTGTTGGTACGTGTGAGAGAGATCCACCTTTCCAAGTTGTTGGGGTTCATCTCATACTTCTGAAGGTTTGAGGGTGCTGCCTGTTCCATACTCCCCCTACTCCTAGCCTTTTAGGGGTACAAACAATAGTAATTGGGGCCTAGTGTGGTTGTGTACGTGTGATATACATACACTTTTTTTGGATCATATTTTCTATTCCGCTATTTAATCAAAAACCTTTGGTGATCAGTTAAATTGGGGGATAGTCTGTGTTGGTACGTGTGAGAGAGATCCACCTTTCCAAGTTGTTGGGGTTAATCTCATACTTCTGAAGGTTTGAGGGTGCTGCCTGTTCCATACCCCCCCTACTCCTAGCCTTTTAGGGGTACAAACAATAGTAATTGGGGCCTAGTGTGGTTGTGTACGTGTGATATACATACACTTTTTTTGGATCATATTTTCTATTCCGCTATTTAATCAAAAACCTTTGGGGATCAGTTAAATTGGGGGATAGTCTGTGTTGGTACGTGTGAGAGAGATCCACCTTTCCAAGTTGTTGGGGTTCATCTCATACTTCTGAAGGTTTGAGGGTGCTGCCTGTTCCATACCCCCCCTACTCCTCATCTAGCCTTTTAGGGGTACAAACAATAGTAATTGGGGCCTAGTGTGGTTGTGTACGTGTGATATACATACACTTTTTTTGGATCATATTTTCTATTCCGCTATTTAATCAAAAACCTTTGGGGATCAGTTAAATTGGGGGATAGTCTGTGTTGGTACGTGTGAGAGAGATCCACCTTTCCAAGTTGTTGGGGTTCATCTCATACTTCTGAAGGTTTGAGGGTGCTGCCTGTTCCATACCCCCCCTACTCCTCATCTAGCCTTTTAGGGGTACAAACAATAGTAATTGGGGCCTAGTGTGGTTGTGTACGTGTGATATACATACACTTTTTTTGGATCATATTTTCTATTCCGCTATTTAATCAAAAACCTTTGGGGATCAGTTAAATTGGGGGATAGTCTGTGTTGGTACGTGTGAGAGAGATCCACCTTTCCAAGTTGTTGGGGTTCATCTCATACTTCTGAAGGTTTGAGGGTGCTGCCTGTTCCATACTCCCCCTACTCCTAGCCTTTTAGGGGTACAAACAATAGTAATTGGGGCCTAGTGTGGTTGTGTACGTGTGATATACATACACTTTTTTTGGATCATATTTTCTATTCCGCTATTTAATCAAAAACCTTTGGGGATCAGTTAAATTGGGGGATAGTCTGTGTTGGTACGTGTGAGAGAGATCCACCTTTCCAAGTTGTTGGGGTTCATCTCATACTTCTGAAGGTTTGAGGGTGCTGCCTGTTCCATACCCCCCCTACTCCTCATCTAGCCTTTTAGGGGTACAAACAATAGTAATTGGGGCCTAGTGTGGTTGTGTACGTGTGATATACATACACTTTTTTTGGATCATATTTTCTATTCCGCTATTTAATCAAAAACCTTTGGGGATCAGTTAAATTGGGGGATAGTCTGTGTTGGTACGTGTGAGAGAGATCCACCTTTCCAAGTTGTTGGGGTTCATCTCATACTTCTGAAGGTTTGAGGGTGCTGCCTGTTCCATACTCCCCCTACTCCTAGCCTTTTAGGGGTACAAACAATAGTAATTGGGGCCTAGTGTGGTTGTGTACGTGTGATATACATACACTTTTTTTGGATCATATTTTCTATTCCGCTATTTAATCAAAAACCTTTGGGGATCAGTTAAATTGGGGGATAGTCTGTGTTGGTACGTGTGAGAGAGATCCACCTTTCCAAGTTGTTGGGGTTCATCTCATACTTCTGAAGGTTTGAGGGTGCTGCCTGTTCCATACCCCCCCTACTCCTAGCCTTTTAGGGGTACAAACAATAGTAATTGGGGCCTAGTGTGGTTGTGTACGTGTGATATACATACACTTTTTTTGGATCATATTTTCTATTCCGCTATTTAATCAAAAACCTTTGGGGATCAGTTAAATTGGGGGATAGTCTGTGTTGGTACGTGTGAGAGAGATCCACCTTTCCAAGTTGTTGGGGTTCATCTCATACTTCTGAAGGTTTGAGGGTGCTGCCTGTTCCATACCCCCCCTACTCCTCATCTAGCCTTTTAGGGGTACAAACAATAGTAATTGGGGCCTAGTGTGGTTGTGTACGTGTGATATACATACACTTTTTTTGGATCATATTTTCTATTCCGCTATTTAATCAAAAACCTTTGGGGATCAGTTAAATTGGGGGATAGTCTGTGTTGGTACGTGTGAGAGAGATCCACCTTTCCAAGTTGTTGGGGTTCATCTCATACTTCTGAAGGTTTGAGGGTGCTGCCTGTTCCATACCCCCCCTACTCCTCATCTAGCCTTTTAGGGGTACAAACAATAGTAATTGGGGCCTAGTGTGGTTGTGTACGTGTGATATACATACACTTTTTTTGGATCATATTTTCTATTCCGCTATTTAATCAAAAACCTTTGGGGATCAGTTAAATTGGGGGATAGTCTGTGTTGGTACGTGTGAGAGAGATCCACCTTTCCAAGTTGTTGGGGTTCATCTCATACTTCTGAAGGTTTGAGGGTGCTGCCTGTTCCATACTCCCCCTACTCCTAGCCTTTTAGGGGTACAAACAATAGTAATTGGGGCCTAGTGTGGTTGTGTACGTGTGATATACATACACTTTTTTTGGATCATATTTTCTATTCCGCTATTTAATCAAAAACCTTTGGGGATCAGTTAAATTGGGGGATAGTCTGTGTTGGTACGTGTGAGAGAGATCCACCTTTCCAAGTTGTTGGGGTTCATCTCATACTTCTGAAGGTTTGAGGGTGCTGCCTGTTCCATACCCCCCCTACTCCTCATCTAGCCTTTTAGGGGTACAAACAATAGTAATTGGGGCCTAGTGTGGTTGTGTACGTGTGATATACATACACTTTTTTTGGATCATATTTTCTATTCCGCTATTTAATCAAAAACCTTTGGGGATCAGTTAAATTGGGGGATAGTCTGTGTTGGTACGTGTGAGAGAGATCCACCTTTCCAAGTTGTTGGGGTTCATCTCATACTTCTGAAGGTTTGAGGGTGCTGCCTGTTCCATACTCCCCCTACTCCTAGCCTTTTAGGGGTACAAACAATAGTAATTGGGGCCTAGTGTGGTTGTGTACGTGTGATATACATACACTTTTTTTGGATCATATTTTCTATTCCGCTATTTAATCAAAAACCTTTGGGGATCAGTTAAATTGGGGGATAGTCTGTGTTGGTACGTGTGAGAGAGATCCACCTTTCCAAGTTGTTGGGGTTCATCTCATACTTCTGAAGGTTTGAGGGTGCTGCCTGTTCCATACCCCCCCTACTCCTCATCTAGCCTTTTAGGGGTACGAACAATAGTAATTGGGGCCTAGTGTGGTTGTGTACGTGTGATATACATACACTTTTTTTGGATCATATTTTCTATTCCGCTATTTAATCAAAAACCTTTGGGGATCAGTTAAATTGGGGGATAGTCTGTGTTGGTACGTGTGAGAGAGATCCACCTTTCCAAGTTGTTGGGGTTCATCTCATACTTCTGAAGGTTTGAGGGTGCTGCCTGTTCCATACTCCCCCTACTCCTAGCCTTTTAGGGGTACAAACAATAGTAATTGGGGCCCAGTGTGGTTGTGTACGTGTGATATACATACACTTTTTTTGGATCATATTTTCTATTCCGCTATTTAATTTAACTGGGCCTCCATGCGAGACCTGTGTGCCTTGTTGCGCTGTTTTGAGTACTCCACCAACATGGCCAGTGGCAATGACGCCGTTCTCAGCTTAACTATCCCACTTCTATGCCTCCTTGAAAAAACAATTCGGGCGATGATGGAAGAGGATGTGGCACAGGATGAGGAGGAGGAGGAGGATGAAGAGGTAACATTTCCAAGGCTTTCAGGGCAGTCATTCGCAAGGGGCTCCGAGGGTGGGTTCCTGCACACGCAAACGCCAGGGACGCAATTGTCCAGCAGGGGCACAGTTCTAGAGGATGAGGAGGAGCTGGAGGAGGAGATGGAACCATGTTCACAGCAGGGTGGCACCCAGGCCAGCTCATGGCCATCACTGGTGCGTGGCTGGGGGGATACAGAGGACACGGACGATACACCTCCCACAGAGGACAGCCTTTCGTTGCCTCTGGGCAGCCTGGCACACATGAGCGATTACATGCTGCAGTGTCTCCACAACGACCGCCGAGTTGCCCACATTCTAACTTGTGCTGATTACTGGGTGGCCACGCTGCTGGATCCCCGTTACAAGGACAACGTACCGTCCTTAATTCACTCACTGGAGCGCGATCGCAAGATGCGCGAGTACAAGCGCACGCTGGTAGACGCCATGCTGCTGGCATTCCCATCTGACAGCGGGGCCACAGTGGAAGCACAAGGCAGAGGAGGAGGAGGAGGAGGTCGCCAACGCAACCAGGGCACCGCCAGCACCTCAGAAGGCAGGGTTAGCATGGCCGAAATGTGGAAAAGCTTTGTCAGCACGCCACAACAAACAGCAGCACCAGCAGCTCAGATGGAACGTCTTAGCAGGAGGCAGCATTTTACCAACATGGTGGAGCAGTATGTGTGCACACGCCTACATGTAGTGAATGACGGGTCTGCCCCCTTCAACTTCTGGGTCTCCAAATTGGGCACATGGCCTGAGCTTGCCCTTTACGCCTTGGAGGTGCTGGCGTGCCCTGCAGCCAGTGTATTATCTGAACGGGTATTTAGCACGGCTGGGGGCGTTATAACAGACAAGCGCAGCCGCCTGTCCAGAGACAATGTGGACAAGCTCACGTTCATTAAAATGAACCAGGCATGGATCCCACGGGACTTTTCCGTACCTTATGCAGAATAGCAATGGATACCGACCTTACCCACCCATTGTTCCATTTTTGCTCTTTCTCACTCTTTTGGGGTGTACCCTCATTTAAAATTTTTGAAAAGAAGCAGTGTTGGCTACCTCGTCCTCCTCCTCAGGGCCAGATTAATGTAGGGGCTATTGGAGCTGCAGCTCCAGGCCCCTACCTTTTATATAGGCCCCGGGTTGGCCATATTCACTGTTACCGCTCTTCTGTCACTTGTAAACACAGAAGTCTGGCTTCTATGCTCGCTTCCCCAGGCAGCACCCTCAGAACCTCCCCACACAGCGTGAAGGCCGGACAAGGAGGGACAGTTGGCGATGCATGGATGTGTTTATGGGCTTCAGAGACAGCATCCCATGTTGAATTAGGCATGCATGGCTGCACCCTTCCTCCTCTGGGTGCATGGCAAGGCACGGCCCTTAAGGCCCTTCAAAATCCTCAGCACCAAGCCCATGATGCTGTTAATCCGGCCCTGGTCCTCCTCCACCGCCGCTTCCACCTACACCGCCCAAAGGTGTGTGCAGCCTATTGCATTAAGGTGTGCACCCCAAAGTTGAAATACACATGCATGTGTTTGCCAGCAGGGAGAGTAATGTATCGGGGCCATGTACCTGTAGGCAAGGAGAAATAGAGCAGAGCAGGTCCCAGGGAGATCTTTCCCATCTCCTCACTGGCAATGCTATGTGCCCTAGGTGATTAGGGTGTGCCCAGGCACACCCAGCACACCCTGTGCGCACGCCTATGTCACCGCCACATCCACCACCACCTCAACCTCCCTCCTACTCCATATGGGCCTCGTCCTTCAGAGATGAAGAAGAACATTGTTTTATTTTTCTGTTTTTTTTTGTTGTTTTAAGTTATTTCCCTATCCACATTTGTTTGCAGAGCACTTGCCATGCTCTTAATTACGTTTTGCTGCCATTTGCAGCACTCTAGCCCTTTCCTTTGGTGTTTTAGAGCCATTTTAGTGCCTTAAAGTTCGGGTCTCCATTGACTTCAATGGGGTTCGGTGTCCGGGAAAAGTTCGGTAAAAGTCCGGGACACGGACCCGGACTTTTTTTTAAAGTTCGGCCGAACCCGTCGAACACGGACATCTAGGTGTCCGCTCAACCCTAAATGTGACATATTAACCTTTTTTTCAAAATAATTTTTTGTAGTAAAAACCCTTCAAACATGTTGGAAGTCATTGCGGGACCGGGGTAGACCTGACCTCACTGAAGAGTAGAAAGCATCAAGCTGCGGGAAACCAGCTATCCAAAGAAGAATGCGTAGCTTGCCTTTCTTCACAGGACAATGATTTCCATCACTACACAGTAAGTATATATTTTGGATATTATATTTTTTCATAGGTAAAATTTAATGATTTTTTTTTTTTACATTTTTTTTTTAAATTAAAACATTTTTTAAAAAATGTTTTTTTACATTTTTTTTATTTTAGAATTGAAAAAACATTTTTGTAATAAAAATATATATTTTATTATCTTTTTTTCTTATCAGGACAACACCTAATGTGGGTGCAGAGGAGAGGGAGCCAGAGGAGGAGGAATCTGAGGAAGAACAGTTGAGGTCTTCCGTGATACCTTCCACTGCCTTGACAAGTACCACTCTACTGCTACCACTATCTATCTATCTATCTATCTATCTATCTATCTATCTATCTATCTATCTATCTATCTATCTATCTATCTATCTATCTATCTATCTATCTATCTATCTATCTATCTATCTATCTATCCTGTATCTTCCATGCATTTCTGGTAATTGTTTGTCAGGATATTGAAGAGCTGGAAAGTGGCACATACACATCCATAAGAGGCCTTGGACATAGGCAGAGTAAGAGGGGGCCAGAATGACCTCACCAAGGATTATGGGGTTGCTGCAGGAAGATATTGTGTGGATGCATTTTTGGAACCAAATATTTAATCCGCCATCTTCTGTCACAACATGTACTATGGACTGGAGGGCATTGGTGAAGACCTTTTAAAGCAGTGCATGGATAGCATGTATGCTGTTGCCATGCAGTGCTGTGCTGCAAAACTGAGTGGCGTGCAACCCCAGAGTAATCCAAACACTTCTTTTCAAGGTCCCTATGTACCCTGGGACCTCAGCAGTGTCATATCCCCTTTCATACTATCTTCCACCTGCCCTCACCTACCCATTCTTACGCAGAACCATCTGCTCCCTCCTTTCAGCGCCCCCAATCCCCACAGGATTCTCGTCTTCCACGCCTGCCCCCACCTACCCATACCTATCCTTTCATCATTCCCATTCCTCAAAGAAATATTTTGAAAAACGTTTCTTATTTGCTAAATCCTGGCCTGGGCTAGATTAACATTGGTCCCCCTCCCCCTCCTGGCTTGCACAGTTCTCTTGCAGAGCCTCTGTGGCAAGTATGCACATACAAAACATCTTGCAAATTGCCTTTTGGGATGTATGATATAGTCATCCTAGGAGCTGTTTGTCATTTCCCAGATAGCAAGGATAACTTGCCCTAAATGTGTGGCAGTGTTAAATTGTAAGTCTGTTAAAGCGGAGTTCCGGCCTCGGGGGTGAAATTTAGATATAAATACCCCCGGGACAGTCAGGGCTAGTGCATTCCATAATGGGTAGCCTCTGAACTGTCCCAGGTCGCACTTACCTTTTAGAAGAAGTATATACCTTGAGAATTTCTTCTCCAGAGCTGCTATCTCGGATGTGGGAAGCTGAAGCCAGCGCGTCCTCTTCTGCGTCCTCTTCCGTGTCCTCTTCATCTCAGAATGCCCTGCACCGGCCCACTCGTCACTTCCGGGGCAGGCGCGTCTTCCCTGCACAGTTTCTGGGCATGCCCAGAAGCTGTTTAGCAGGGAATGCCGCGCCTGCACTAGAAGTGACGAGTGGGCCGGTGCAGGCGCATTGACTCCTGGGAGCGATGACGTTCAGCTCCCAGGAGTCATCGCAAACAGGAAGAGACGGCGCGGTCGAAGAGGGAGGAAGTAGAAGGAAGGTAACTATACTTTCAAGGTAAGTGAAGAAAAAAAAAAATTTGGGAGCATCCATTTGTTTTGCAGGGCATTCACAACAAGCAGATGGGCCAAAGTTGTTTTTGAGCCCAGAACTCCGTTTTAACTTGCTGCACATTTTCCCTGGTAAGTTGAACACTTGTAGAGCACTTGAAGCACAAGTTCTAGTGGACACTTTTCCAATTTGTAGTAGCAAGTCTCTTGCAAGAGCAAAGTTGCAGTGGTGAGTCTACAACAAGAGCTCTGCAAGTCACAGTGACCCCTATGGTGGGATGACTATTGCACAACATAACTGAACCAGAAATCGCAGCAGACTTACAGAACGTTTGCAAAGAAAGTTGATTTGGAGTCATGCAATGCAGATTTGATGCAATTGTGCAACAAACTTGTGAAGCCTGGCAAGTCTAGCAATAGTTTAGCAAGTCATTTTCAAACTTGCAGCACATTTGCTTGCTATCTGCGGTCTGTGTGTCTGGGTCTCTGGAGGCCCCATCAATCTTATGCTATGAGGCCTCATGGTCTGTCTGGATAGAAAAGCAGGGTCGGGTCAAGAAGTGGATTGGAGGGGATGCTGCCTTGGGAGAACTGGTTAACTGTAGGGTTGTGAAAGCCTGCCTTCTGTTCCAAGGCTGACAGGAGTAGTGACAGCAGCATCACTATTCCTGCCAGCCCAATGCTGGGGGGTGGTGAGAGAGGAGGAAAGAGCTGAGAGGCAGTGTGGGCTGTGTTCTCCTCCCCCCCCCCTTCCCCCCTTCCAGTGCTCCAGTAATCAGAAGCTGGCAGCATTGTTCACAGATATACAGGAGCTGCATTGGCAGGGAGTGGGGTGGGGTGAGGGGGGCGGTTGATAGAACACAGCCAGCACCGCTGAGCACAGAAGTGTCCAGGATAAAGCCAAGAGAGGAGGAGAGAGTGGGTAGGAGGTGGGGCTTTGCTCTCTCTCTCTCCCTTCAGCTCCTCTCTCCTCTTAGTGCAGTGCTTCTGTATCCTGTAAATACAGCTGCTAGCTTCAATATTCAGATACATTATCAGCTTTGCAGGGTTTGTTTATCCACCCCCGCTCCCATATTTCTTCTGTTATTCTGCACTCCCTTGTAGGCAGGTGCAGTCTACTTTCTCCACTACAGGTGGCGCTCGACAGCAGTGGCATAGCAGGGGGAGAGGAAGTCAAGAGCAACATGGTTCCTTTATGGTTTTCAGGGTCACTGGGGAAGCTATCCAATTGGATGCTGCTGCTCCATGTGACTCTAGCAGCCATCTTAGGTCAGGCAGAGCCTTTTTAAGGCCCTGGCTCCCAGGCTTGGTGCACTTTTCTCATGTAGGCACTGTAGGGACTGGTCACCTGTCTGACAGGAACAGTGATTAGTGTCAGGGAGAGATTCCAGATGAGTAGGGAAAAGATAAAGGCACGCCATGCTTCTGGAGACCTCCTTATTTGCGCTCAGACTGGCCAGGCCACATTCCGCCCCTCAAAACAGACTCTGTGGGCACAGTTGAGACCTGCTCTGCTACAAATTGCTGATATTGCCATGAGTGTTTCGGGTTGGGTATCTTCCCGTGGGGTTTGTTGTGAAATATTGGATTCTGCATTAATACAAGTTCAGTTCAGATTGTCATCTTTGCCCCAAGCGTTAAATGACCTTGTCCTGGTACTCTAGGTAGAAAGATAGGTAGATAGAATGAAAAAGTATAAAAATCATTGTGATAGCAATAGAGTAACATTCAATTCCTTTATAAATCATTTACTGAAGAGTCAAAACAACAGAGAAAAAAATAAAAAGCAATTTAAACTCTTAACAATATCAGAACATTTAAACTGCAATAACACTCAAGAAATAATTGTTCCTTCTTACAATGCACTTTTTTTTTTAACTGAACTTTTATGTTTCTGAAGAAAAATGTAGCTTTTTGTACAAAGGTTTTTTTTTTTTTTTTTTTTTTTTATTATTTCTGTAGTAATTTAGGTCTTTGTGCAATTTTTATTGTGAAGATAGATAGACAAGAGCTATATGATAGATAGATAGATAGATAGATAGATAGATAGATAGATAGATAGATAGATAGATAGATAGATAGATAGATAGATAGACAAAAGCTATATGATAGATAGATAGATAGATAGATAGATAGATAGATAGATAGATAGATAGATAGATAGATAGATAGATAGATAGATAGATAGATAGATAGATAGATAGATAGATAGATAGATGGATGGATGGATGGATGGATGGATAGATAGATAGATAGATAGATAGATAGATAGATAGATAGATAGATAGATAGATAGATAGATAGATAGATAGATAGATAGATAGATAGATAGACAAAAGCTATATGATAGATAGATAGATAGATAGATAGATAGATAGATAGATAGATAGATAGATAGATAGATAGATAGATAGATAGATAGATAGATAGATAGATAGATAGATAGATAGATAGACAAGAGCTATATGATAGATAGATAGATAGATAGATAGATAGATAGATAGATAGATAGATAGATAGATAGATAGATAGATAGATAGATAGATAGATAGATAGATAGATAGATAGATAGATAGATAGATAGATAGACAAAAGCTATATGATAGATAGATAGATAGATAGATAGATAGATAGATAGATAGATAGATAGATAGATAGATAGATAGATAGATAGATAGATAGATAGATAGATAGATAGATGGATGGATGGATGGATGGATGGATGGATGGATAGATAGATAGATAGATAGATAGATAGATAGATAGATAGATAGATAGATAGATAGATAGATAGATAGATAGATAGATAGATAGATAGATGGATAGACAAAAGCTATAAGATAGATAGATAGATAGATAGATAGATAGATAGATAGATAGATAGATAGATAGATAGATAGATAGATAGATAGATAGATAGATAGATAGACAAGAGCTATATGATAGATAGATAGATAGATAGATAGATAGATAGATAGATAGATAGATAGATAGACAAGAGCTATATGATAGATAGATAGATAGATAGATAGATAGATAGATAGATAGATAGATAGATAGATAGATAGATAGATAGATAGATAGATAGATAGATAGATAGATAGACAAAAGCTATATGATAGATAGATAGATAGATAGATAGATAGATAGATAGATAGATAGATAGATAGATAGATAGATAGATAGATAGACAAGAGCTATATGATAGATAGATAGATAGATAGATAGATAGATAGATAGATAGATAGATAGATAGATAGATAGATAGATAGATAGATAGATAGATAGATAGATAGATAGATAGACAAAAGCTATATGATAGATAGATAGATAGATAGATAGATAGATAGATAGATAGATAGATAGATAGATAGATAGATAGATAGATAGATAGATAGATAGATAGATAGATAGACAAAAGCTATATGATAGATAGATAGATAGATAGATAGATAGATAGATAGATAGATAGATAGATAGATAGATAGATAGATAGATAGATAGATAGATGGATAGATAGATAGATAGATGGATAGATAGATAGATGGATGGATGGATGGATGGATGGATGGATGGATAGATAGATAGATAGATAGATAGATAGATAGATAGATAGATAGATAGATAGATAGATAGATAGATAGATAGATAGATAGATAGATAGATAGATAGATAGATAGATTGATTCAGTGGACACACATATGACATACATGTTGATGAACCCAGGTATAATAGAAGATTAGGATTTGATATTATTAGTTCCGTCTATACGGAAATAGAAACTCTTGTTCTGGCTCACACGTAATTCAGTCTCATTTACCCCAGTAGAACGCTTTCTGCTCTGTTTTATATTTAGCTGAGCTCTCTCTGTGAAAGGGGCACAGATGAATTTTGACAGACTAATCTCTTCCATAATAGCATTAGACACGCCAAATTAATTTCCACACAAGTCAGACCCCAAGTGATCAACAATGCAATGCAGCACCTCTGACCCGCTCTTAATTAACTGTGTGTACAGTTCTGTATCAGGAATCACAGAGCCCGCGCCAGTGAGTGCCATTCTCCTTAAATTATCCTGATTGTGTATCTCTCGTAGAAGACGCTTATAAAAAAACACGTTTCTATCCTTCTCAAAACTCATTTATAATCTGATCGGTAGTTTCATACACTTGACTGCTGAAAAAGTACTTTTTTCTAGCATGTTAATGTTTTTGCCTTTCAAATTGAAATTACTGTTTAGAATCAAAGAACGTCAGATGATCTGTTAAGCCTTTTTTTATTAGCAGACAGGTGAAAAGATGTAATTATAGATGTTTCTTATTGAGGCTTCAAGGTCATGTCCCCCCCAAACAGATATTGCAGTAGGGTTGACATAAGGAACAGTTAGACCTTCTCTTGGAAGGAGTTCGGGAGCAGTAGTGATCAGAACATCTTTTCTAAAACGTGCAATCACTTTTTCTCTCAAGCCTGATCTTCTAATCCATGGATCTCTACTTGTTACACGTGCAAGATCCAATGGAGATACCGTTTTTTGTTTTGGTAACAAGTGACTCAGGGATATTGTGATGCACCATACCCCACTCTCCATGATTAAGTATGGCTTATAATGAAGTACTAAAGGCAACAATTAGGGTAACTAGGGCAGTGTATGGGATTTTTAAGTTGCCGATTAATACAATTAATTAAAAAAAAAAATGTTTACATTTTTTTATTAACCTCCACTTAAAATCACATTACAATATCATATTTTGCATCACAATTACAGCACAGAATCTGGTAAAATTTTCTTTTCAAAACAGCTAGGCTGATGTCTTCCTCAACATATTTCACCAACAAAGGCTTCATCAGGAGGAGTGTTGCTAAAAAATAATGTGCCCTTTTAACATTATTTTAATTAACGAGAGACATCTTCCCAAAATACTTCACTGCAAGAGGTTTATTTGTCCCCTCCGCCCCCAGGAGGGTATCTAAATGGTCACAAGGGTGGTAAAAAGACCCAGTTGATCTCTGCTGTGTTGCAAACCAAACACTAGAGGGCACCAGATTTAGCTCTGCATATAGGTCTTTGCTGTCAACTCGTATGGGGCTAAAGCAATCCAAGCAAGTGCACTGCTCATACACTGATTGGCATACTGGCTCTTCCACTGGCTCAGAAGGAACCCTCTACTGGGGAATATCTTCTCCTAAACAGTTGTTACTGGAGAAAGTGTTTTTATTTCCCTTCACGTTCTATTCTGGTGAAAGCAGTAAAATTCTGGGCTCCCTATAACTTTCTGTCCTGGTGATAATGGCAATAATATAATAGAAGGCTCACTTTTACGATTTCAATTTTATCTCAGAAGTGGCGAGTTCTTCCTTTTCCTCCTGCTGATTCTTCTCTGTTGGAAACCTTGGAATTACCTGGTACTTCGGGGTATGGGGGAGCATGTAACCTTCTACACTTTTCCCCCAGGGAAGTGCTTAGCCTTGAGTGGCCAGTTGACGCTCTGGAACACTTTGCATGGAAAAGGGGAGAAGGAGATTACCGAACCTACCCGATAATTAGTCCCCTGGTAGCTAAAGGTGTAGGGAGCGACCAAGTGGGTAGGAAGTTGCCCTACTAAGAGAACCTATAACTTTACTCTAATTGTGCAATATGACATGTTGGCTTTGAAGCTGCTCTATGGGTTGCCCCCCGCACTCTGCATCACACTGCTGCCTTACACAGACTCATAAATGGATCTCATCTCCTTTTCCAGTCTTGTGTTTAAACTCCATGCTCCCTCCCACAGTTTGTGATCAGTACTGTCATTGGAAGTCCCCTCCTTCTTCACCTCCTGCTCGCTAAGGTACCTTCACAGGTTCACAGGAGCCCAAACTGCAAAGGAGACATTGGGTATCAATATGTGACTGTCAGCATGCATTGAGAACTACACTAGAAACAACATTGGGTGGTATAAATCCGCCACAATGATGATTTGTGGAAAGGCCTTTCCAATCCAAATGCTTGCACCATCCTTTTTTTGACCTGATGAAGCCCCCGAAACACGTTGGCTGTTTCAAAATAACAATCTTTTAAAAATGTGTACAAGCATGTGTGACCCCACTGTTGCTGGTGAGTAGCCCCTAGCACCACAAACCACCTCTCCCATCAAAATACATATGGTTAAGTTTAGTGCTCCTACATCACAAAGATTACATTGATGATTTGCGGCAGAACCCCTGGGGACCACCAAAATGTTCTCATTGCCCATCAGTAGTCTACGGACCACTGGTTAGGGACTGCTGTGCTGGAATGTCATTTAATATTTGCAGGGCATTCTCATTTCTCAGAAAATAGGTGAAGGAACTCAACCACGACTCCCCCCCCCTAAAAACCCCCAAACCCCCAAACCCCCTCCCCAAATTGGTCAAAATCTCACTAACAGTGGGAGGGTCTTAAATGGGCATTAAATACCAGGAATGTATTATGTACAGAGTGCAGAGTTCGGGAGTGTGCTACGTACATGGTGCAGAGTTCAGGGGTGGGCAGCACACAGAGTGCAGAGTTCATTCTTCTTCCACAGCTGCTTAGCTCTGCATCCCCCATCCACATCTTACTTTCACCCCTCTTCTTTTCTAGTACTTCCCCTAACACTGTAGGTTGCTTCACCTCTCTCACTTGCAGAGAGATCATCCAGTGGGGATGTCAGCATCCGCACTGCACCCCAGGCATTGGCATCTCCTTTGTCCCCATACTGCACTTGGAAAACACAGGAAGCCAGACCTCTGTGTTTATGAGTGATAGTGGTGAGCAGGGAGCAGAGGGCCTGAGCCAAAGGGGGTGGAACTGAGTTCCACCAAGTTCCAGCTGAAAAAAGCCCTCAAATATTTGCTCTGAAAGAGACTTTAGCCTAATCACTTATTCTTATATACAGAGACCACTAGAGGGAGCAGTTACATACTTTTCTATGAAATGCCGTGTTAAAAAATATGGAACACCAAACAAACAAAAAAATGGTGAAAGTCAAGTAAAGCACATTCTGAAAATACACTAAATGTTCCCTTTAAGATGGACAAACACAACTATCTCCACCTCAACAATAAATCCATTGGATCTACCCCACCCCTGAAGGAGATACTCAAGAGAGCTGACCTTCAAGCAAAGTAAATTGAGATGAAGCAACTAATTGCTAATTGTTATTGTAGTTCCTAACCTGATCTATAGCGCTGAAAGTCAAACAGAGGCCTCCGGAGAGTAACCTGATTCGGCAGCTAGTCTTTGAGGTTGTAGAGACTTACACTCAGTAACAGCTGAAAGCCTTCATGGTTGTTACAATAATTAGCACCATTATGTGTGATAAACTCTTTAGCGACTCAAAAGTAAGTAAATTGCTGCTTTACAATTATTTATGGCAAACGGGAAGATTTGTTTTTGTGGCGCATTAAAAATGACACAGCTCGGAATGTTTCCTATCCATTTTTGCTGCGGAGTGAATTGTGACAATGCGGGCATGGTAATCAGATTTAAATTCGCCGAGCCGCATATTAGATGGGAACATAAAATATGTTGTAGTGATAGAAATGATATAGAGGACTTGAAATATGTAAATCGGGTATGTTGAATTCAGCAGCCTTGTTCTCCTCTGATTTGTAGGCATGTTGCACTGAATATGAGAAGCACTACTTTGGCCAGGCACTAGTCCTTGGACCTCGGTATATGCCCCTTCATCAACTGCATGGTGCAACAACTGGAAGATGTATAGCAACATGAAATATAATGGAATTATAATATGTGTCGTTGTGGGGGATTATCTGTATTTTTTGTATAATATATCTCTTTATTTATTAACACCAACCTCAGGCTGGGCAGCTGTAATACTAAATTATAGTTTATTTTTAAATATATATTAACCAGTTTTGGACTGGAAAGATTTGCCCCCCTAATGACTAAGCCATTTTTTGTGATTCGGCACTGCGTTACTTTAACAGAAAATTGCGCAGTCGCGACTTTGTACAGAAATAAAATTGATGTCCTTTTTTTCCCACAAAAAGAGCTTTCTTTTGGTGGTATGTGATCACCTCTACAGTTTTTTTTTTTTTTTTTGCTCTATTAACAAAAAAAGAGCAATAAATCTGGAAAAAAAACAATATTTTTCACATTCTGCTATATAGCATTCCCAAAATAAATAAATAAATAAATAAATCAAAATGTTTCACCTTTTCAGACCAAATTGTATTCTACTACATATTTTTGGTAACAAAAATTGCAGTAAGCGTAATTTGAGTGGTTTGCACAAAAGTTATTGCGTCTAAAAAATGGGGAAAGATTTATGTCATTTTTATTTATCTAAATTGTTTTACTTGTAATGGCGGCAATCTGCAATTTTCATTGCAGCAGTAAGATCGGACTCCTAACTGACATTTTGGACACTTTTGGGGGTACCAGTGACATTACTACAGTAATCAGTGCTAAAAATATACACTATTTCTGTAATAATGACACTGGCAGGGAAGGGGTGAGCAAAGGGTTAAATGTGAGCTTAGGGGGTGTTTTCTAACTGTGGGGGGGGGGGGTTGGGCTAGTGACGTAACCACAGAGACCTGAGACCCTTTATAGAAGGATCACAGGTGCTCTGTGATCATTTCAGAGAGAAGAACGGTCAACTGTGTTTACAACAGCTGACCGTCCTTCTATCTCATCGGGGAGTGATCGTGGGTGCCTGGCGGCAATCGCGGCCGCCAGTCCCATGGATCGGCATCTCTGCTGCCTATGCTACCTAGTGGGGGGTGGGAGTGTGCCGCCAGTGGTGCGCGCTCGCCCCCCCCCCCCCAGCGCCACGCACGACCCACGTAGGGCTACGGCAAGTGGTTAAACCACACCATAGCCATGAAACAGTTTAGGCTGACAGACCCATCATTATTGTGCCCACCAGAACTAACAGAATCTAAACCCTTTCATGACAAGAGGTCAGTAAAGCCTAGATGACCAGGCCAAATTTAGCAGTGTCAGTATGCATCAGTAACTTAACCACATACTGCCCGCCCACCGTCAAATGACAGTGGAGGGGTGCAGTTATTGTTCTTGGACGCTGTCATATGACAGCGCACCAGAACGGTCTCTCTTGCGCGCCCGCGGGGGCGCGCAGTGCAGCAATCGTGGCCGCGCCGTGTTGCTAGGATAAAAAAGAGCCAATGACATGGCGATTTACCCATGTGATCGGCTGGGTCCAATCACAGCCGGTCACATGTAAATGAGGAAGTGACGTTTATCGTCTCTCCTTTCATCACACTGTCAGAGTGTGTGGCGAGGAGAGCCGATCAGCGGCTCCTCCACACAGGGGGGAGTAGGTCAGGTAATCAGGGCACTGATCATCAGTGCCCTGATTACGGAAACGGTAAAAACAGTGCCAATCAGTGTCCACCATCAGTGCCCTCAGTGCCCACAATCAGTGCCCATAGTGCTGCCAGTCAGTGCCCATCAGTGCCTGCTCATCTGTGCTGCCCATCAGTGTCCATCAGTGCTGCCCGTCAGTGCCCATCAGTGCCACCTCTCAGTGCTCATCAGTGGCACCTATCAGTGGCACCTATCAGTGCCCATCAGTACGGGATATTGGTACCTCCTCACCAGTGCCACCTCATCAGTGCCCAGAAGTGCCACCTCATCAGAGCCCATCAGTGCCGCCTCATCAGCACACATCAGTGAAGGAGAAACATTTTTTATTTTCAAAATGTAAACACAGAAAATAAGAAAAACTTTTTTTCTTCAAAATTTTCTGTCGTTTTTCTTTTTTTTTTTTTGTAAGAAATAAAAAACCAAGCAGTGATTAAATACCACCAAAAGAAAGCTCTAATTGTGTGAAAAAAATTATAAATTATAAATTTTATAGGGGTACAGTGTAGCATGTCCGCGCAATTGTCATTCAAAGTGTGACAGCACTGAAAGCTGAAAATTGGCCTGGGCAGGAAGGGGGTGAAAGTACCCTGTATTGAAGTCGTTAAAGCAGAGTTCCAGTCCCCAAATTCGATTTTTTTTTTTTAAGACTCCACTCTAACTTGGTCCACTTTAAATGCAATATTTAGATTAGTGTTATTAATGTAGTCCTTTTTATTTATGTTTAAATTGAATAAAAGTACCTGGATATCGGAAGCTGGCAGGGTCCACCTCCACTGTGGGCATCTGAAGCCCTCTTGTATCTATTTCTGGGAATCAGTGCAGGTAGCTATCCAGCATGCACCTCCCGATCTAGCGCCTGTGGCACTCCTTCCTCCTGACAGTACAGTGCACGCACCACCTAATTAGTGCCCGCATCACCTTTCCAGGTCCCGCATCTCTTCTTGCATTTAAAATAACGCTGTTGTTTGAAAGTTAGGGGCACCACTTCCTACCTGTAAATGCTTTTCCTTGAAAATAGCGCCAAACTCCTCCTGTTTGCGTAATTTCCTGACGGGAAATAACGCAAGATTACGGTATTAGGCGACTCCCATTGACTCCTGGGATACATGACGCCGATATCCCAGGTGTCCATGGGAAGCGCCTAATGACATAATCACCTAGGCGGCCAGAGCAGGAGGTGCTCCACACAATCAGGAATTACAGATATTTAGAAAAAAATTTAAATAAAAATAGTTACCATTTAAAAGTGAATGGAGGATGGGGATTGTATTAAGAGCAAGGGAAAAACATGAGTGGAACTCCACTTTAACTATATTTCTGTGACTAAGTCCTTTTTATACTTTTAAAGGACCTACAGTATATGGCTTGCATTTGAAATACTATTTTAATACAAACCCAGACTTTTTTATAGGCTGAAAAAATGCACAAAAGTGTAAAAAAATATATTTGTTTTGATAATGTAAATGTACCTGACAATTACAGCATTTAACAGAGGCACATGCCATCTTCAGTCTGCAGTGCTATCTGCATATTTTTTTAATAGGACCTCAAGCCTGCATGCAGTCATTAGTGACAGAGTGATTACATGATGGGAATCCAATCTGATTGGTTTCTGGATGTTAGTGGGGACAGGAGCTGATCCACTGCTCATAGCTGCATGAAAGCCTTGTCTACACCTCAGTGCATTGTGGAATATTCTAGGGGCCTCAAAAGTAAAATTTTGCAAGTGATCCAAAGTTTAAGGGCCCCCGAGAGCGCACAGCAGTAAACTGGGAACTTAAAATTAGACAGGTGCAGAACAAAAAAATGTGTTTCATTTAATTTTGTTTCGTTATTTGCATAGTTAAATTTGTTTAATCCGTTTAATTTGTTTTCGGAATTAGTTTAGTTTTTCGTATTCAAATCGATTAAAATTTTTTGAATTCAAATTTGAATCGTTTTTAAATTAATTTTGAATAGTTTTCGAATTAAAAAAAAAAGTTTTCAAATTTGAAATCGAAAAGTTTTCAAATTTGAAACATTTTCAAATTCAAATTCGAAAAGTTTTTGAATTAGAAATGTTTTCGATTTGTTTTTCAATTACCAAAGACAATAAAATAGAAAAGAAGAGAAAAAAATAGAATAGCATAGAAAAGCATATAACAGAAAAGAAAAGAGTAGAATATAGTAGAGAAAAACAGAACAAAATGGAATAGAAAATGAAAGAACAGAATGGAAAAGAATATAATTAAAAAAACAATAGGACAGAATAGAATGGAAAGAATATAACCTCTTCCCAAAATTCAAATAGAATCAATTTGAAAAGAATGGAAAAGAATAGATTAGAATAAAAAATAAAAGAGTAGTATAGAAAAAAACAACAGAATAGAATAGGAAGAATATAACCATTTTCATATTCTAATCTATTCTTTTCTATTCTATTTAAATTTGAATTGATTCTATTTGGATTTTGGAAAATGGTTATAGTCTTTCTATTCTATTCTATTGTTTTTTTTATTCTTTTATTTTTTTCAATTTTTTTAATATATGCTGTTCTATTATTTTTTATTCTATTCTATTCTTTATTATTCAAATTCAAATTTATTCTAAATACAATTTAAATTTCAGAAGATGGTTATATTCATTCTATTCTATTCTAATCTGTTGTTTTTTTTCCCTATACTATTCTGTAATTTTCTATTCTATTCTAATCTATTCTTTTCTATTCCGTTCAAATTTGAATTGATTCTATTTGAATTGTGGGAAATGGTTATATTTATTCTAGTCTATGCTATTCTCTTGTTTTTTTAATTATATTATTTCCTATTCTTTTATAGTCTATTCTATTCTTTTTTTATTTATTCTATTCTTTTTTATTTTACTCTTTTCTTATGTATTCAAATTCGAATTTATTATATTTGAAACTCGAATTTAAGAAGATGGTTATATTCTTTATATTTTAGTCCGTTCTTTTTTATTCTATTCTTTTTTTTTTTCTATTCTATTCCTTTTACTTTCTATTTTATTTTATTCTCTTTGGAAACTGGAAAATAAATTGAAAACTATTCGAATTGATTCAAAGACTATTCAAATTGATTTGAATTTTGTCCATATTTTTTTTGTTATTTTTCGGATTTGTTTAAATTTGGTTTTATTGTAATTCCAAAACAAAACAAACTGCACATGTCTAACCACCAGCATTGGTAATGGTAAATGGTAACCTATCACCCCAGTTTGAAATGTGGGGTGTCCTCTCTCGCCTTTGTTGTTTGTTCTGTCCTTAGAGCCATTACTGCCGACAATAAGGAAAAATGTACACATAGGGGGAGTAAAGGTCTGACAGGAGAAACATAAAGTTGCAGCAAATGTTCTGTTCTTCATCACTAACCCTAGAATAACCCTCCCAGATGTCATAAAAGAGTTAAAAGAAATATGGGGAATTATTAAACAATAAGGTCAGAAATATTAAAAATTAGACTAAGTAAGACAGAATAACTGGCACTAGAGAGGGAATTTCCCTTCACTTGGGCAAAATTAAAACTAAAATACCTTGGGATATATTTAACTCCATCACTAGAAAGCCTCTATTACATTAGCTATATACCCATGTTAAATAAGATATAAGTAGACATAAAAAAAAATATATTGAGTCGCCCACTCTCATGGTTGGGGTGAATAAATATAATCAAGATGATAGTACTGCCCAAAATCCTATATAGATTGCAAATGTTTCCAATCGCTATTCCAGCGGTATACTTCAAAATAATAAAAACATTGATATTAAAGTGATATTAAAGTTCATTTGGCAGGGGAAAAGCCTAGAATACAATATACGGCTCTCAGTAGAGATAAATCACAGGGGGGGGATTAGCAGCACCAGATATTAAAAGATATTACACTGCAGTTATAATATGATAGAGTGGACAAAAATAAACTCTGCAAAAGATGGATTGAGATAGAGACCACACTAAGCGGAACACAATTAAATAATAATATTTGGGTTCCACCAAAGTATAGTGAAAAACATTAGGATACACATGAAATGATGAGAGTTGTATACAAAATCTGGGACACGATTTATAGACAAGCCGAATGGGAATATAACTCTCTGTTAATATCATTAGAAGGCACAAAATATTTTTTCCACCAGGAAATGAGAAATAATTTAGGAATTGTGTAAAAAACACGCAGGTAAAAGATATAATACACAGTGGAAAGATTAGGCCATGCCATGAACTCAACACTAGGGGAGGAAACTTGACATTGGATGAATGGAGATATCTTCAGTTAAAACATTTTGTGAGATCCTTGCCTCAAGCCATCGGATCCAAGAAAGATCTGAATCTTGTGGAAAAACTTTGTGAACCACTAACAAGGATAAAAAAATACAGTATATCTCTGATATACAAGATGCTAACTGACTGACAGGGCTGCTGTTAGCCTACCTGGAATTTATCAAGACAATATTTTCACTAAAAATACACTGAAATTATTATTAGCGGACACAAACATAACAGATAACCTGTGTGAATTAGCCCTTTTTTAATTGTTTTTTACATTTTTTTTAAAAAAATGTATAACTTTTATTTTAAATGATAAAAATCTTTACAATTATTTTATTTTACAATTTTATTTTAATTTTTACAGGACAGGGAAGCTAGCAGCACTGCAGTGGTGGTGGGGGGGCACAGTGAAAGGGGAGCACAAGGGAAGGGGGGAGGTCAGAAGCAGACAGAACAGGGAGGGGGATCGGTGTCGGAGAAACAATTACAGGAACGATGCCCTGTGGCTGTGTCACTCCCTGCAGCAGGTGAAAGTTGGCAGGAAGGGGATAAACTGTCTTTCAGCTGCTGCAGAGAGCCGTGCAGGACTTCCTTCTGTAATTGCCCCTCCGCCCGACCGCACGATTCCCCGTGCTGTTGGGGCCCCCCTGTTTACCCAGGCCACCTACAGAAAGACTGGTGGTCCTCCCCCTATCAGCGGCCCTGCTAACTGGGATGGTGGGTCTGAAGAAACCTCCATTTATAGAAATTTGGGAAAAAGACATATAGGATCACATTTAAAAGAGCACAAAGTGAATGCTATACTGAGAGCCGTACAATACTCTGCAGTAGATGTAAACACTATTGAAATGTACTATAAATGTATAACGAGATGGTACATAATGCCGGTAAAGTATCAACCAGAGAATAACAGTTTGTATATGTGCCGCCCACTTTTTAAGGGAACAAAAGTAATGGGACAGATTAGCAATCATAAATCAAACTTTCACTTTTTAATACTTGGTTGCAAATCCTTTGCAGTCAATTACAGTCTGAAGTCTGGAACACATCGACATCACCAGACGCTGGGTTTCATCCCTGGTGATGCTCTGCCAGGCAACTTTCTTCAGTTCCTGCTTGTTCTTGGGGCATTTTCCCTTCAGCTTTGTCTTCAGCAAGTGAAATGCATGCTCAATCAGATTCAGGTCAGGTGATTGACTTGGCCATTACATAACATTCATCTTCTTTCCCTTAAAAAACTCTTTGGTTGTTTTCGCAGTATGCTTCCAGTCATTGTCCATCTGCACTGTGAAGTGCCGTCCAATGAGTTCTGAAGCATTTGGCTGAATATGAGCAGATAATATTGCCCGAAACACTTCAGAATTCATCCTGCTGCTTTTGCCAGCAGTCACATCATCAATAAATACAAGAGAACCAGTTCTAATGGCAGCCGTACATGCCCATGCCATGACACTACCACCACCATGCTTCACTGATGAGGTGGTATGCTTTGGATCATGAGCAGTTCCTTTCCTTTTCCATACTCTTCTCTTCCCATCACTCTGCTACAAGTTGATCTTGGTCTCATCTGTCCATAGGATGTTGTTCCAGAACTGTGAAGGCTTTTTTAGATGTTGTTTGGCAAACTCTAGTCTGGCCTTCCTGTTTTTGAGGCTCACCAATGGTTTACATCTTGTGGTGAACCCTCTGTATTCACTCTGGTGATGTCTTCTCTTGATTGTTGACTTTGACACACATACACCTACCTCCTGGAGAGTGTTCTTGATCTGGCCAACTGTTTTGAAGGGTGTTTTCTTCACCAGGGAAAGAATTCTTCGGTCATCCACCACAGTTGTTTTCCGTGGTCTTCCAGGTCTTTTGGTGTTGCTGAGCTCTCCGGTGCGTTCTTTCTTTTTCAGGATGTTCCAAACAGTTGATTTGGCCACTCCTAATGTTTTTGCTATCTCTCTGATGGGTTTGTTTTGTTTTTTCAGCCTAATGATGTCTTGCTTCACTGATAGTGACTGCTCTTTGGATCTCATATTGAAAGTTGACAGCAACAGATTCCAAATGCAAATAGCACATTTGAAATGAACTCTGGACCTTTTATCTGCTCCTTGTAAATGGGATAATGAGGAAATAACACACACCTGGCCATGGAACAGCTGAGCAGCCAATTGTCCCATTACTTTTGATCCCTTAAAAATTGTGAGGCACATATACAAACTGTTGTAATTCCTACACCTTTCACCTTATTTGGATGTAAATACCCTCAAATTAAAGCTTAAATTCTGCAGTTAAAGCACATCTTGTTTGTTTCATTTCAAATCCATTGTGGTGGTGTATAGAGCCAAAAAGATTAGAATTTTGTCGATGTCCCAATAATTATGGACATGACTGTAACATTCCCAAAAAAAAAAAATGTAAAAATCAAATTTCTTCATCCTTTTAGGCCAATTTGTATTCTTCTACCAATTTTTGGTAAAAAAAATCCCAAATAACCGTATTTTGATTGGTTTGCGTAAAAGTTTACCGCGGCAACATACCAGGGGAAAGATTTATGCCATTTTTATTTACTTATATATTTTTACTCATAATGGCAGTGATCAGCGATTTTTAGTGGGACTGCAACATTGCAGCGGACAGATCGGACCCCTAACTGACATTTTTGACACTTTTGGGGGGACCAGTGACATTACTACAGTAATCAGTGCTAAAATATGCACTGCTACTGTAATAATGACACTGGTAGGAAAGGGGTTAACCCAGGGGTGATCAAAGGGTTAAGTGTGAGCCTAGGGGAGTGTTTTCTAACTGTATGGGGCAGGGACTTGTGAAATCAACACAGAGACCTGTAATCTTAAATAGGAGGAACACAGGCTTGTTCATTCCAAAGAGAACAACGGTCTTCTGTGTTTAGAACAGCAGACCGTCGTTCTCTCTCAGCAGGGAGCGATCGCGGGTGCCCGGCGGCAATCGCAGCCACCGGTCCCCGTGGATTGGCTTCCCTGCTCCTAATAGAGGCAGGCTCGCATCTCTGGCGGTGTGCAAGCAGCCAGGACCGCTCCCGCGTTGTTAACTACTTGCTGCCCACGCTATACCCGAAAAACCGGTACAGCACAGACCTTAATTGCCAGGAGGGCGTACAATGACATCCTCCCGTGCATGAGCGGCCTGCGTGCTCTCTGTGGAGCGTGCCTGGCTCGCTCTGTGATCAGCGAATCCATGAGACTCGCTTGATCACAGATCGGAGTAAGAGGCCGGTCCCGCCCCCTTACCACCTGATCAGCTGTCAGCCAATGACAGCTGATCATGTGAAGTAAACAGCAGCCGGTGAAAAAAACGATTGCCGACTGCTGTCAGAGGGACATCGGTCCCGAAGTGGAGAGAGCAAATTGTGCCCACCAGTGCCACCTACCAGTGCCCACCAGTGTCATCTGAAAGTGCCCACTAGTGCCACATACAAGTGCCCACCAGTGCCACCTACCAATGCTACATATCAGTGCTCACCAGTGCCACCTATCAGTGCCAATCAGTGTCCCATCATAAGTGTCACCTACCAGTGCCTATCATTGCCCTTCAGTGCCATCCATCAGTGTCACCTATTAGTGCCCATCAGTGCCCATGAGTGCTGCCTATTAGTGCCCTTCAGCACCATCTACCAGTGCCCTTCAGTGCTGCCCATTAGTGCCCATTGGTGCCACCCATCAGTGCCACATATCAGTGCTGCCTTATCAGTGTCCACCAGTGCAGCCTATCAGTGCCCAACACTGCAGCCTATCAGTGCCCATCAGTGCAGCCTATCAGTGCTTATCAGGGCCCATCAGTGCCGCCTCATCAGCGCACATCAGTGAAGGAGAAAAATGACCTGTTTGCAAAATTGTATAACAAACAATAAAACTTTTTTTTTTTTTTTTTCAAAATTTTCGGTCTTTTTTTGTTTGTTCAGCAAAATACCACCAAAAGAAAGCTTTATTTGTTTGGGGAAAAAAATGATAAAAATTTCATTTGGGTACAGTATTGTATGACCGCGCAATTGTCATTCAAAGTGCGACAGCGCTGAAAGCTGAAAATTGGTCTGGGCAGGAGGGGGGTATAAGTGCCCAGTAGGCAAATAGTTAAGGACATTTCCAAGATATCTAATGAACTTAAAACTGTCCATAAACTGAGCACCTTATCATTCATAAATGTGCAATGCACAAGTGATCTCCCTATTTTTTTTTTTACTTGCTACAAAGTTACATTGTACAGTATGATCATTGGGGGATGAGCGAATGAGGAAATGTCTGCTCCAAATGACATCATCTCTGCCTAAGCAATGTTACTAGACTGGAGCTCAAGGATGGCTTTTTTATAATGAAAGCTAGACTTTTTTTTATGACACTGTTAATTATTTACTGTATGTACACTTGTAAAGTTGTTCACTTCAATGTGACCGCCCATAGATGAACAGAACAAAATCTTATTGCATGATTGTGCCAACTGTATTTGTGCCTATAGAAGGGTATGCTATTGCCTCCTTGCTGTCACTGTATGCAGATCAATGCAAGTTCAGAGCAGCAATATAAGATAATACACCTGTATCAAATCACCGAATCTCCTTCCTTCCTGTCTGCCGAGAAGCTCAGCTGTTCCCGTTCCCCCGTACCGTAATCATTTTTGGCTCGCAGAAACATATTTTCCCGAATGCCACTTGTACCTGCAGCGTAGGCAATTTCAGTGTGCTGTTAGAGTTTTAGCAACAACAAAAAACATCCTTGTGTTTTAATTTTATCGAACAAAAACATATTTCACACCTTTTATTATGCTATGAAACGATATACGGTTAATGAGAATGCATTTAATTGAGATGACAGCTTCCAACACATAGATATGCTTTATTCCAGCAGACATTAACATGCAGCCTCGCTGCTGCTGTACAGAGTCATTCCGATTCCAATAAAAGGAAAGGAATACATTTAATTATTGTACCTTGTAATGCCGCACAAACAATCCAGCTATTGTGTTTCATAGTCAAACGCGCTTGTTTATTTTGGTTTGCTGTAATATCCAGAACAGACACTGACTGGCAGAAGTACAAAACACATTTCTGAGATGTTATACTGGATGTATCACTTTCATAAAAATTGTACAGCTGCATGTATGGCATAATATTCATCTATCTATCTATCTATCTATCTATCTATCTATCTATCTATCTATCTATCTATCTATCTATCTATCTATCTATCTATCTATCTATCTATCTATCTATCTATCTATCTATCTATCTATCTATCTATCTATCTATCTATCTATCTATCTATCTATCTATCTATCTATCCAGAGCATTTCTTGTCAGAGAATTCAGTACAGAACCCCCCCCCCCTCAGTATATAGGGCTCCCCCAGGATCCTTTCCTCCAGTACAGAGCCCCCTCAATCCCCTCAGTATAGGGCCCCATCCTGTACAGAGCTTTCCACTCACCCACCAATACAATGCTCCACCACACAGCTCCAGTACAGAGCACCCCCCAGTACAGAGCGCTCTCCTTAACTCCCTCTTCAGTAAAGAGCCCCCCCCCCCCAAACCCCAACTTCACTACAAAGCTCTTGCCCTAATTAGTACAGAGCTCTCCCCCCCTGAACCTCTCCCACCCCCAGTACAGAACTCTTCCCCCCACATCCCCTTTCTCCCTCCACTCTGATCTATCTATCTATCTATCTATCTATCTATCTATCTATCTATCTATCTATCTATCTATCTATCTATCTATCTATCTATCTATCTATCTATCTATCTATCGCATTTCTTGTCAGCAAATTCAGTACAGAACCCCCCCCCCCCAGTATAGGGCTCCCCCAGGATCCTTTCCTCTAGTACAGACCCCCCCCCAAATCCCCTCAGTATAGGGCTCCATCCAGTACAGAGCCCCCCCCCATTTTCCTCAGTATACGGCTCCATCCAGCACAGAGCCCCCTCCCCAATCCCCTCAGTATAGGGCTCCATCCAGTACAGAGCCCCCCCCCCAATCCCCTCAGTATAGGGCCCCATCCAGTACAGAACTTTCCACTCACCCACCAGTACAATGCTCCCCCACACTGCTCCAGTACAGAGCACCCCCCAGTAGAGAGCTATCTCCCCAAACCTCCAGTACAGAGGCCCCCCAGTACAGAGCTCTCCCCTTAACCTCCCTCTTCAGTCCAGCCACCCCCCCCAGTATACAGCTCTCACCATCCCAGTACAGAGCGCTCTCCTTAACCCCCTCTTCAGTAAAGAGCTCTCCCCCCCAAACCCCAACTTCACTACAAAGCTCTTGCCCTAACTAGTACAGAGCTCTCCCCCCTGAATCTCCTGAACCTCCCCCCCCCCAGTGCAGAACTCTTCCCCCACTTCCCCTTTCACCCTCCACTCTGATCTATCTATCTATCTATCTATCTATCTATCTATCTATCTATCTATCTATCTATCTATCTATCTATCTATCTATCTATCTATCTATCTATCTATCTATCTATCTATCTATCTATCTATCTATCTATCTATCTATCTATCACATTTTTTGTCAGAGAATTCAGTACAGAGCCCCCCCCCCCCCTCAGTATAGGGCTTCCCCAGGATCCTTTCCTTCAGTACGGAGCCCCCCTTCCAATCCCCTCAGTATAGGGCCCCATCCAGTACAGTGCTTTCCACTCACCCACCAATACAATGCTCCCCCAACTGCTCCAGTACAGAGCACCCCCCCTGTAGAGAGCTATCTCCCCAACCCTCCAGTACAGAGGCTCCCCCAGCACAGAGCTCTCCCCTTAACCTCCCTCTTCAGTACAGCCCCCCCCCCTTCCACCCCCAGTATGCAGCTCTCACCACCCCAGTACAGAGCTCTCTCCTTAACCCCCTCTTCAGTTAAGACCTCTCCCCCCCCCCCAAACCCAAACTTCACTACAAAGCTCTTGCCCTAATTAGTACAGAGCTCTCCCTCCTGAACCTCTCCCTCCCCCAGTAAAGAACTCTTCCCCCACATCCCCTTTCACCCTCCACTCTGAGCCACCTACCTATCAATAACCCCTCAATCCCACCCTTCCCTTCAGTGCAGAGCTCTCCTCCCAAATAACCCCCCCACTAGTGCAGAACTCTCCCTACCCAAACCATCCCAGGACAGAACCTTCACCTCCTCCCCTCCCGGTACAAAATTCCCCAATTCCCACCCCCTTCAGTACAGAGCTCCCCCCCCCCCCCAAATTCACTGCCATTATATAAATTGGAAAATGTGGGAAGGATAAAGCATAGTATACAATACAACAATATGGTACTGCTTTAATTTAAATACATTATTTCTTTCTACCAGGCCATTTACCTACCTACATACCTACCTATCTTATTCTTTCTTTCTTTCTTTCTTTCTCTTTCTTCCTCTAGCTACTCATCTCCCGGTCTTACATGATCAGACTGTGGAATGTTATGAAAATAACACAATTAGGAAAGCTTCTTTGGAGAGATGCTGCTATACTCACCACCGGGGGAAGCTGGGACTTGGTTGGCACAAATGTATTCAGCCTGATGCATTGTTTAAATAACACAACTCATTTTCATGCTGACTGCTACATAAGTGCAGAGCTGCAAGTCACATTACAAGGCAGATAACATTTTACTCGAAGAAAGCTTACCTTGCGTCGTTAATGGTAATTTCTGCTGAATTTAGACTTTATAACCTCTAATGCTTCAAAACTGCCCCTAAAAGATTCCATCAGCGTGATTTACATATCCTTCAAGCCCGGTGGGGCAGCAGCTTTGAATACATTTTATGGTACCCAGGATTCAGGTGTTTAAACAAGAAAAAAAATACAAATTTACATAAAATATTCCCTTTTGCCTCTAACTCATAAAACCACATTATAATCACTACCAGACCGGTTTTGTGTAACAATCTATTTCTCGAAAAGTTTTTAGACTTTGTGGTGTATCCCCCAAGCTATCATACACAATAATTGTAAGTAGAGCACATCAGAGGAGGCACTGAAGCAATGATATTGCATGAAATGATACTCTTTTGTACAGTTTATTTTGTAAACTCCTGTGCTCGCTTTTTAACAGACCTTTCACAATTAATAAGCAATTGGCCCCATGATTAAAGCTCCTTAAAAGGGTTTTATGCTGATTCTGTAGACCATTCCATTCTCGTTTAAGACATAGTGCACACGGACGGTGAGCGGCTGAAAATGTGTCTGGCGGAAGATTCCTGATGTACAGCTGGTAATAGAAGAAAAGGGCTTTACGCGTCAGTATTTCTGTAAACACTGATGCTTTTGTGCGTTGATGTTTACCCAAGCATGCGCGTACAACATATTTTCTAGAAGTGTATCTTCAACTACATATTTAGGACATACTGTATGTCCTAATACAACCATGTGCAGGTTAATGCCAATGCACAGAAGCATTGATATTTACACAAGCACAGAAGTGTACAGCCATTCATTTCTATGGCCAGCGGTACTACCCACCTACACCATTCATGTGCATGAGGCCTTAAAGCTGAAGGTTAACCACCTCAAGACCGGATATTTTCACCCCCTTCTTGCCCAGGCCTTTTTTTTTTAAGTTTTCCGCACCGTCACACTTTTAATGACAATTACTCAGGTATGTAATATCGTACACAAATGAAAATGTTATCATTCTTTGAGAGGGATGGAACTTTCTTTTGGTTTCTTTTTATCACAACTAGATTTTTTATTTTTTTTGCTATACAAATGAAATACAGTAAAAATTTTGAAAAAAAAAAAAACACCTTTTTTTAGTTTGTTATAATACTTTGCAGATAAATACTCTTTCTTGACAGACTCCATAACAACATATATTTTGGGTTTAGCCCCACCTCCATTCCTACCTTATAGGACCCCACTCCTATAAATCTTTGCTCCTGTTCAGCATCCGTGTTCCTTTTCTGTCCTCTCCAGAGCACCTGTATGCTGCCCTCTTTCTACCAAAACTGAATTTTGGATTAAGGCCAGGCAAACTGCAAAGATGGGTCGCTATACTCCAGTAGGCTCTTGCTATAAGTAGAGTATGGAGTGGGCAATGGAAGAAGTGCTAATGCCTGGTCACTGACAGGCAGGCAAACTGTTGGCCAAATAGCCCAGCTGCTGCGGGTGGCCGTATTTGCCCCAAAGTCCGGTGTCTGCTTCCCTGGGTCTGGATCACAGAGCAGGAGTGGTAAGACATTCCTTTCCATTGCAGTAGCTTCGTTATGTGTACACTGTATTTTTGTTGTGTGTTTCCCCCCTCTCCTCTCCTTCTCTCTTCCTCGTTTCCTGGTGCTAATGTTCCCCTGCCATAGCGGCTGGTCCACTTCTGCGTTCAAAGCCACCACTGCGGGTTCCATCTGTGCATGTATGGCTGGTTCGGAAACGAGGCTTGGTTGCGCTTGCGCGGTAGCAGCAAGATGGTGGTGGTCACGCATGAGCAGTGCGCCGCTGAGCTGAGATGATGTTAGCAGAGGTGCAATTTTCAAAAGGGATACAGTCCTGGCAGAATTGTGGGAATTATCGTGGGCCAGGCGGCGACTTCCCCAGGCTCCAGGAAGTTGGTGACAAGGTAGGACTTGCTTCTACAAACTGTATGTGAGCTCCACTCACCTTTTCTTTTTCCTCTCTGATCTGGTTTTCTGTCTCAGCTCCTTTCAGGTCAGTGTCCAGAGATGGAAGCCTCACTGCCCTCCTGTGGCCAGCCCTTACGCGACAGGTACCTAGTGGGGTTCTGTTCCGGGGTATGGCTGTGGTGGCTGGTGGGGGGTGGTGGGGGGGAGGGGGGAATGGAGCATAATGTCCCATGCATCCTGTGTGTGTTTTCTCTTTCTCCTTTTTTTTTTTTGCAGCCCTTCTAGGTCTGATCCCCAACGCACCGCATGCAAAGAAGATGGTTGTTCAAAGTCACAGCACCGGCACTCTTCCTCGAGGTCCAGGCGCAGGTCCCCTTCTGGCTCAAGGCGCCACAGTAGGGACCCAGCCTCCTTACCCAGATCCTCTCATCACCCAGACAAGACAGGGTGCTGGGGATGTAGGTTCTTGGATCCCAGATTAGAAATCTCTCTGTGTTTGCTGTTTTTCCCAGGCTATGGGTGAAAGAGGTAGCTCGGACCAACAGCTAGAATCTATGGTGAAATGGGTCCTTAAGGATTCCCTAAGCGAATTGGGAGTTAGCCATTTCCAGAATCCAGCCTTGGATCCTCCACGCTCTCTGCCCAGAGGTGCACAGAGCCATATTCTCAGAAAGCGATTCGTTGGCAGAAGATCCCTGTCTGGGCTTCGACTTTGGCCTGGTTACTCCCCTGGTCAGGGCAGTGAGGGAAGCTCTAAACTGGGAGAAATGGGTGGTCTCTCCCCCCAAACAAAGAAAATTCTTTAAACAGCTGAACAAAGAGCAATTGAATTTCCCATTTCTGGGAGAGCTGGGAGAAGTTATCACGGACGAATGGAGTAAAGTGGAAAGAAAAAACTCCATGCTCTCTAAGATGTCAAAACTATATTGCTTTAAGGAGGAAGAGGCAAAACACCTGGAGTCCCCGGCTCTCATGGATGCAGCTGCGATGAGGCTTGTCAAGCATGTGACCCTTCTGTTAGAGGATACAGTGTCATTTAAAGACCCACTGGACAGACGGATTGATTCCGACCTCAAGCGAGTCTATCTAACAGCCGGCATGGCTTGCAAACCGGTCTAAACCATAGCAGCAATATCCAAAGTGATGGAGATATGGGCGGACAAAGTGGATGAGACCCTTAGGAGTGTCTCAGAAGAGATGGCCAGAAGCTCTCCTATTCAGCAGCTGAAGATGGCCTCTTGGGAGAGGCTTCCATCGACATCATCCCCCTGGTGGCCTGGGTTATGCTCTTCTCGGTCACCGCCAAGCGTGCCCTTTGGCTTCGGCCTTGGGTAGCTGACCCTGCATCCAAGCAGGTGTGGTGCCTTATCCTGTTTGAGGGTTCTTCCCTCTTCGGGAATAAGATAGATAGCACCATAACTCGGGCCATGGGTGGAAGGTCGGGGTTCCTATCCCAAGACCGGTGCCTACTGAATCAGAAACGGGCTCAAGAAAGCTGGAGGTCAAGACAGTCTTCTTTTCGGAAACCCCCCAAGAGTTCTACTGGGGACTGAGAGGCCACTAAGTCCTTTTGAGATTGGGCCCTCTCAGACGTGTCAGACCAGGGCTCGTCTGCTCTGCTTTCAGCACGCCTGGGCGGCCTCAATCTGGGACATACCTGGGCTTTCAGCAGTGCTCCCAGGCTTAGGTTCGTCCCCACTTCCCTGCCCCTTTCAGCAGAAAAAAGGCAGATGCTTCTTTCCTAATTGGAATCCCTGGTATCTCAGGGCACCGCCATTACCGTCCCAGGGGACGAGCGGGGGGCAAGAAATCTATTCACCTCTCTTCACGGTACAGAAAAAGAATGGTACTTGGAGGCCTGTCATAGATCTTACCCATCTAAATCAGTTTATCAAGAGAGAAAGGTTTAAGAAACTACTAACAATCCAGCAGTCAGTCCAGCTGGGAGATTGACTAGCGTCAGTAGACCTAAAGGACGCTTATTTCCATGTTCCCGTCGCAAGGAACTTCCAACAGTATCTCTGGTTCACCATTGGTCAGACTCACTTACAATTCACCTGTCTCCCCTTCCGGCTTTCGACATGATCTCGTACATTTTGGAAAGTCTTGTTGGTGATCGTGTTTGAGACTTTTTCACAACCTAAATACATACAGGGTCCCAAAATACAAGGAGCACCTTTGGGCTTTTAAGAAGCATAAATTACATGTCTAATTTCCTGGCTTCCTATTATTTTTCTTGAGACCCTGATGTGCCAGAACAGGAGAAACACTCACAAAATTGCCACATTTTGGAAAACACTCCAATATATTTTCTGAGAGGTATAGTGAGTCTTTTGAATTTTTTTGGGATAATGCAGGAAAGAAAATGCATTTTTTATACAAAGTTTTAAATTAATAGGATATTTCTAACGCACATCATAGGTATACATAGAATTACACTCCAAAGCTCTACTCCTCCCGAGTATGGCAAGACCACATGCTTGAGACTTTTTCATAACCTAGCTACATAGAGGTGCCCAAAATCAAAGGAGTACCTTTACGTGTAGGTATAAATTATGCATTTAATTTCCTGACTATCACATTTTTGGAGGCCATGGAGCACCAGAACATCAGAATCACCCACACAATTACCACATTTTGGAAGGCAAACACACCAAGCTATTTTCTTACAGCAATAGTGAGTCTTTTGAATACTTTTTTTTGTCTACTTAATAGGATATTTTTCACACACAGCACATGCATATTTAGAATTACAACCCATAATGCATTCTGCTACTCCCCTCACATATGACAATACCACATTTTTGATACTTTTTTATTGCTTGGACTGATTATTTACCGGTGGACAATGGAGGTTGATTTATTAAAAGCGGAGAGTGCAAAAGCTGGTCAAGTGGTTAAAATAGCAAAATAATTGCTGTAAATATCTTGATAATTAAAAGGCAAAAGTTATACAACTCACCATACAGATGAGACCCTCAGTGGCTGCTCACTCTTTTCCTGAGAGAAACATAGAGGCTGCCATTGCTAGGAACATGCAGTGTTGCTAGGTGGTGTATGACTTTATTTATCAACAATGCCAAATCACACAATGACAAAGGCAGCCAGACATGGCTTTATCACATGTGAGCTCCTTTCTTTAACCACTTAGGGACAGGAAGGTTTTACCCCCCTTAATGACCAGGCCCTTTTTTGCGATACGGCACTGCATTACTCTAACTGACAATTGCGCGGTTGTGCAACGCTGAACCCAAATAAAATTGATGTCCTTTTTTCCCACAAATATAGATTTTTTTTGGTGGTACTTTTATTTTTTTCTCTATAAACAAAAAAAGAGTGACAATTCTAAAAAAAACAAACAAACATATTTTTTACTTTCTGCTATAAAATATTCTTAATAAAAAAAATGTAAAAAATCAAATGTTTTCTTCAATTTAGGCCAATATGTATTCTGCCACATATTTTTGGTAAAAATAAATCCCAATAAGTGTATATTGATTGCTTTGCGCAAAAGTTATCACGTCTGCAAACTAGGGGATAGATTAATGTCATTTTTATTTATTTATTTTTTACTAGTAATGGTGGCGATCAGCGATTTTTAGCGGGACTGCAACATTGCGGCGGACAGATCGGATCCCTAACTGACACTTTTTGATACTTTTGAGGGGACCAGTGACACTAATACAGTAATCAGTGATAACAATATGCACTGTTACTGTACTAATGACACTGGCAGAAAAGGGGTTAACACCAGGGGCAATCAAAGGGTTAAATGTGTGCCTAGGGGGTGCTTTCTAACTGTGTGGGGGGTGGGCTTACTGGATGAACACAGAAACTTGTGTTCCTAAATAGGAGGAGCACAGGATCCCTGTGTTCATCTTGGACAGAACAGCAATCTGTCTTGTTTACATTGGCAGACCGCCATTCCGTCTCCATGGGGAGTGATCACGGGTGTCCGCCGTACCCGCTAATTGGCTCCCCCTCTGGCTAATCGGCATGTGTGCGTGCCTCTGGAGGCCCCCGTGATCCCTTACTATCTGTTACACAAAGTGATGTACAGGTATGTCGTTTTCCGTAATAGAGCTGACCTGCCGCAGTAAAACTACGACGGTTGGTCGGCAAGTGGGTTAAATTAGAACTGTGGCAAGACTATAGTCAATCATATATTTACATATTTTTTTCACAATTAGTAAATATTCATTAAAACAAGCCCACACTGACTTCCCTCTGTAACTTGTACCTATAGGTGAGTCTATGATAAGGCTTACCTATGGGTACTGTAAATATCTCCTAAACTTCGTTCTAAGGTAATTATTTCACAATGAGCTATGTGATGCATACTAGCTTATTAAGCCTTTGTCTTACAGGTTTTTATCTATTTATTGTTATTTTTATAGGCAGTTTGCAACCCCTTTAAAGCTGAACTGAATTACACAAAAAGATGCTCTTGCAGGGGATTACCCTGCACTAACTTCAAGGATTAAATACTCATGAAAGCTATTGTAAACCCCTTATATAACCAGTGAAGTGACTGGCCTGAGCTAATTCACAGAGCTGAAACAAATCCTCCTACATACAGTAGGTTGTACCTGTTTATCTGCTGTCTTCTCTTCTCTACAGCTATTCAAGGCCCATAATGTATACAGCTTGTCTAAGGGTTAAGAAAGCAGGGGGCAGAGAGCTGAAGTTACACTCTACAGAGAGCAGTGAGGAGAGCTGAGAGCTGATTGGAGAGAAGGGACACACCCCCTTCACACAGCACACAGGAACAGAGCTGAGGCTATAAATCACAGGCTGTGTGCCGGAGCCCAGCTGTATGCCGGAGCTCCTTTCTCTGTCACCTTTCTTCTCTTTGTATCAGGAAAACTTGTCATAAGTAACACATGCTTATAGCAGAGGAAGGAGGCAACAGATAGGGAATTGGCTTTACTACTTACCATATTCCTCAATCTGGTAGGCTTTCAAAGCTCTTTTCTTCTCTACAACACTCCAGGTTTTTGCAGTGTGCTTGCCATCCTTGAGTACAATGCAGGGCTATTGGCCCTGTATTGTACTTGATGAGGTCAGTGTACGGCCACCACACAGAGTGCCTTAGAGAAGAGACATCAGGGGACTGGTTGCACAGTGTCAAGGAGGCCTGCCAAAGTTTGGGGGGGGGGGGTGCTGTGGCAGGTCCCCACTGCTATTTTTTTTTTTTTTATAATTCCCAGGGTTCATCTTTAACATGTTACAACAGAAGCACTGCAGTCATCCCAGTTAAGTCTCAGCCCTTTGCTCCCCCCACTATTCATGTGCACCTTCTTTGTGTTTATATGAGAGATTAGGAGGCTTGCAAGCTTCCTAGTCATTGCAAGAAGGAGATCTCTGAGGTACAGAGAAAAGGTTAAAGTAAATCTGAAAAGATTTGCCTTCAAATGTTGAGGATGAATTTCTCCTCAGGGGTTGCAGCTACATAGGTCAGTGAGGGGATTGTTTTAAAGTTTATTTACAGCTGGTTTAGTGGCTGTCCATAGCCTGGTCACAATTGTAATTTAAAGTGGAACTTTTTTAAATCTAAGTTTGCATTGTCTAATAGCGAAATACAATATATTGTCAAAAGTATTGGGACACCTGCCTTTACACACACATGAACTTTAATTGCATTCCAGTCTTAGTCCGTAGGGTTCAATATTAAGTTAGGCCACCCTTTGCAGCTATAACAGCTTCAACTCTTCTGGGAAGGCTGTCCACAAGGTTTAGAATTGTGTCTATGGGAATGTCTGACCATTCTTCTAGAATCCCATTTGTGAGGTCAGGCACTGATGTTGCACAAGAAATCCCAGCTTGCAGTCACTGCTCTAATTCATTCCAAAGGTGTTCTTTCTGGTTGAGGTCAAAACTCCATGCAGGCCAGTCAAGTTCCTCCACCCCAAACTCGCTCCTCCATGCCTTTATGAACCTTGTTTTGTGCACTGGTGCGCAGTCATGTTGGACCAGGAAGGAGTCATTCCCAAACTGTTCTCACAAGGTTGGGAGCATGAAATTGTCCACCATGTCTTGGTATGCTAATGCCTTAAGAGTTCCCTTCACTTTATCTAATGGGCCAAGCCCAACCCCTGAAAAACAACCACACACCATAAGCCCCCTCCACCAAATGATTTGGACCAGTGCACAAAGCAAGGTCCATAAGACATGGATTAGCGAGTTTTGGGTGGAGGAACTTGACTGGCCTGCACAGAGTCACCTTTGGAATGAATTAGAGCAGAGACTGTGAGTCAGGCCTTCTTGTCAAACATCAGTGCCTGGCCTCACAAATGCGCTTCTGGAAGAATAGCCAAACATTCCCATAGACACAACCTTGTGGAAAGCCTTCCCAGAAGATCTAAAGCTGTTATAGCTGCAAAGGGTGGGCCAACTCAATTCTAAATCCTATGGACTAAGACTGGGATGCCATTAAAGTTTATGTGTATGTAAAGGCATGCATTCCAATACTTTTGACAATATAGTGTAAGTGGCTCCTTTGACCACATCTCAGCAAAGGCAAAATTATTAGTTTTGCCGTAAAAAAAAAATAGGTTGAGTGCTCACCGTTGTTTATGTCCCCATTGTTCCCATGGTTCCCTCCTCACTTCCTGCTTCAAACACAGAAAGTGAAATACCACCTTTGGCAGTTGGACATTCTCTCAACTCCTGTACTGATTAGAGTAAAAGTGAATTTTTGGATTGATATTGGTCACAGGATAAATAGTGAGGGCTGATATCAGCGGTAAAAATCTGACAAATAAAAAGGGCCTACAGAAATTTTAAACCTCTCCTCTATATCAAACACTAGACTATAAATCCTTGGCTGGAGCTCTACGTTAAATTACAACATTGTCATATTGTTACTTTTGTATTGTTCAAAAACGAAATGATATAGGGCATGATTCCTGTTCAGCTGAGTTGGCACAATGACAATTTTTTTTAAGTGTGCACATCTCAAAGGGGTCTGCTTTTTTGCTAAAGGCAAAGAGCATTCAGTGACTCATAAAAGAGATCGCCTTTCTCTTCTATTGCCATTCATGTCTTCCCACTGTGTTAACTTTCACTCAGCAGACGAAGTTCCAGCCATTGGGATATAATAGTGTTCATTGACTTCTGCTGTAGCACAGTGATCAAGTCATGATTCTGGGTTTCACATAAAGGTGATACAGACAAAATCTGTAATTAGAGCTCTCAGTCATTGTAAAATACAATCGGACTAGGAGGAAGACAACGTGATTTACTAAACAGAGGGCCCAGGGGACTATTAAAGTGGAATTCTAGGAATTATCTTTATTGCCAACTTACATTGGTACAGCTTGGCACGATAAAAGTATCCATTTCTTATATCCAAAGGGCTGCTTAGGTTGCTGAAAACTACTAGTGGAGTCTGTTACATACAGTGATAGCCATGAGTTTCCAGGTCCTGCTTTTGAGCACCACCACCATTCAGACGTCTTGTATTTTTTTCTGTGAATAAAAGTTGCTCTCTGTTTGGACGAGGGTAGACTGTGACATCATCTGCCCTCCTCTACCTCGTTCAATCAAATAATTCCTTGTATTCCTTGAAAAACAAAAACTATAGGGTCCTATGTCAAATTATGCCCAAGAGTGGCATTAACCAGGCAATAACATGAACAGGGGTGCACCTACCCACGCACCAAAAACCACTGGGCTGAAAACATTAATTTAATTGAACCCAATTAAAATTTAAAAAATAGTGCCATATAGTATGCTATAAATGCCAAATTGAGCCAAAAACTGTGTAGCCCAAGGATACAACTATAAGTGGTATCCTACCTTTGACTCATATAACTTGAGATGTCCACATCTGGAGGAGCAGTGAGACTGTGGACAATGGAGGACACACCTGACCCCCTTAGGCTGTAAAAGGGCGCTTGGCTCTATACTACAAGTCACTGCAGATCCTAAAAGGCTTAATTTGGTTCCCTAAAGCCCAGCTAACTAACAGTGCCAGCCTCTGCCTATCCATGCACTATTTGCTTACATAATGTAGACCAGATTCAAAGCCAACTTACCATTACAAACAGTATTTCACTCAAATACTGTATCCATGTGTAAAAAAAGGTGAAGACTAATCAAGAGATGCAATAATTTAAAGTACCCATACCCAAGCAGGACCTAACATGTTTTCCTGTAAAAGGAGCTTTGTCAGAGGTGCAGTATGTAGTGAAAGTTGGAAAGTATGTGTGTCACTACATGGCAAAAGAACAATGGTGACCACTAGCCAAATGTCTCGTCTATTTATAGACAAGATGGCCACTGGACCCTCCCCTGGGCATGGGCGTGATGATGTCACCACATGCGTCCCAACATCATGTTGTCACAATGCTACCATGTCCACCACATGCACTTTCCATGGGGGCATTGCTATTTTGGGGAGAAAAAAGAGATTGTATACAATATATGGAAAAAAATTCACAAGGTGTTCTCTGAATGGCAATGTTGCAGGGTGAGCAGTCCCCTATATTTAATATGCAAAGGGAAAGCCGCTCAAGGAGGACTCAGAAGATTGTGGCTATCGCTGTATGTAACATTGGCTACTACTGTGGTTTTTAACACCCCTAGTAGCTCTCCAGATACTGGATATTGATAATTACATTGTGCCAAGCTGTACAAATGTAGGCTGGCAATAAGGATAATTCATGTAGTTCTTAAAAAAAATTTCATCTGGTAGAATTGTTCAATGTTTCTGTACACCTGTAAACTGCATGACATTCGGTTTGCTTTCTGCACTGCTTTTTTGCCATTAAATATTGTTGTTATCCTTTTTTTTTTTTTTTCAAACTTTTTTTCCCATCTCAGTGCTGCTAATTTTCTCCAGTCTTATTTGGCTACTTCCTATCTACAGGCACTTATTCCAATGCTGACTGTCATTGCTTTGAACCAATTTCCTGACTATGGTGGACCATGTCTGCATGGCATACAGTAGGTTAGGACAGCGACTTGTAGCTTATGACAGAATGACAATGCAGTAGCACAATTAGGAATCAGAATTGTAGCAGCAGCAACTTTTCTGGCTCTGAGGAAGGGGGCTCGCCCCTGAAACGCATCAGCCCAGCCAAGGCAGCCCCATACAGCACACTGCATGCCATTCAGCTTTGTGTGGGACCTTGGCTAACTTGGAGATTTTATGTACAATGTTGATTTGTGTACAATCACACCTGCTTTGTGAGTATATTGAATACTTTTTAAATTGCGTTTGAAAGATCGCTGCGCAAATACAGCGTGACAAAAAATACTGCAATGCCTGCCATTATATTCTCCAGAGTATTTGCTAAAAAAATATATACAATGTTCGGGGGTTCTAAGTAATTTTCTAGCAAAATGTACTGATTTTAACCTGTAAACAACATGTGTCAGAAAAAGGTTTGGTTATTAGGTGGTTAATATACAGAAACACTAAATAATACCCAATTGTTTGGTAAAATATAAAAGATAATATTACGCCAAGTAAATAGATACATGTCACACTTTAAAATTACTTTATGTCTGCCCATGGAACGTTCACATCTGCTCGTGAATAAGGGGGAAACAGGGGCGCTCTCATTTTCTTTTAAATCTTTTTTTATTGCTATCAGAAGGGAGGAACATCATCCCTTGTGATAGCATTGGTAATGACAGGTCCCTTTTATGTAGAGATCTGGGGTCTATTTAGGATCAATTTAGGATCAATTTAGGATATTTCCACATCCCCAGGACAGCTCCCACCTTCCAGCTTCCTCCGGACATTGTTCACTGAGTGAGACAGTCCTTCTCCAGACCAGATCCCTTGTAGTGTGGTCCTGCAATCAGCTTCTAGGAAGATCAATCCAAGCCCTTAGCCCTGACACCACTGGGGCCCCTGGAACAACTGTACAGTCAATGGGCTGCCTGAGGGCAACAGCCCCTGAGGCTCTGGGACCCTCCTGGGGAGAACAAACCCAGCTCTCCAGTGCCTCTGACTATTTATGACCTTTTTAGCCCCCCTTCTGGGCACTCCTCTCCACAGATTGGATGGAGCATGATAAATATTCATGCTGGCTATTTGCACCTCCTTCTCTATGTTCTGGAAGCTTCTTCCAGAGGCAGGGGGAAGCAGTCAAACTTCCAGCTTGTGAAATCCTGAACAGACCAAGCAAACAAATAGTGTTTTCCTGATTACAGAAGGAGTCAGAAACTAAATGTGCCTAGCAATCCTACACTAGGAAGATACTATACTTAATAAAGACACCCCCTTTACCACCGTTGGGGACAATAGATGTGTAGTTGATATGTCCTTCCATGACTGATTACCTCTACATCCTTTCACCCAAGTTTATGAAAATATCTCTTTAAAGTCATATTTTGCATCACATCCTGACAACTGCCGCTAGTTTAGGCATTAAAATTAAAACACATTCCTATTTAACCCTCCTTCCTCTCCCTGGGAAAGACACAGTTTTTGTGTTGTTACTGCGGTTAATAATTTATCAAGACGCACCATAAGAACACATAAAGAATGTGGATATAAATAGTGTTAAGTCCCTTGATAAAATCAGTATGTTTTCACATTTTATATTTTTCAAGCCTCTATCAGATAATTCAATATCCGAAGAAGCCGAGGAATGTCATATGAAAATTTGATAAATGACTGTGCGCCTGTAAATGAGAAAATAGACTTGTAAATTGGGAAGTGAACCATTCTGGCAAAAACGAATTTGATCTTAAAGTGTAAACACTTGAGTTAATGGTGAGGATCTCTCGCAGAAGCCGTGGAACGCAGGGAGGGTGAACGAGAGGTTATGGGATCTCTTCAATATTTAACTTTGAACATACTTATTGCCTTTAATTAGACAGATTACCTGTTATGCATGGTGTGGGGTTCTGAGGAGTTTTAAACTGTCTTGTCCTCAAGGCAAATGGAAGGAAAGTCACATAGAATTAGAGTCTCCGCTGAACGGGAATGGAAGTCCTATTAACGACAAGATAAAATTAAACCTTTTACCAGCAAGGCATGGTTTAAATTTAAACTTAACTCAGCTACAGAGAAGTTTGTGAAATATTTAACGATTACATTCCATTTTAAAGAATAAGGCTGACCTATTTTTTTTTTTTTTCGATCTGTGTTTCAAGAGGGACTATTGTAAGGATTGCGATGAAGATGAAATTTTGATTTCAACATAAATGACTGCATAATATAAACAACATAATTTAGGTTGAAAATTGAAAAAGAGTGCTAGGTCCAAAAATGAAAGTCTTTAACCCTTTCCCACCTGCTCCAACATTCCTTTATACAGTACTGAACTCCTGGGGGGCAGGAAGGGTCGTTGATTATGTGACCACTGTTACAGTCACATGATCAGAAGCCTGAATAGAAAGACATGGAACGGCGCTATATCTACTCAAATTAATTGAAACAAAAAACGAAACCACATAAAATTCACAAGAAAACTGTGCTTCAACATCTAAAAAAGATAATCAAGTAATCCTGACTGTGTAGATAAACATTGTATAAAAAACAAATGTGCAATATAAACACAGATAATAAAAATAAGCCCTTGATTAAGTCATGTGACAGTGACGCAATGCGTTGGGAGGAGCTGGGTGACGTCACTTCCGGTCTACACCCAAGAACTGAAGTTTGGAGTTGTCCATGTTGCATTATCCTGGGACCCTTCAGTCATGGTTGTCCATACACGGTTGTCCATACACACTATTTTATAAGTAAGTGATTACTTTGTTTTATTACAGTCATGTTAATATACTAATTGAAGAGACAAGAACTCACTGCTCAAGGTGGTGTAATTGCCTGATGACTCACACCGGTGCATGCCCCGGCTCGCCTCCGTGAAAACTTGATAAAGGAAAAGGAATTGGCAGCACTCCAGGTTGAGTCAAAATCCAGATTTATTGACTGGACATCCAAATATGACAATCGTGACAAGGTAGACGCGTTTCACACACTGACTGTGTGCTTAATCATAATGATTAAGCACACAGTCAGTGTGTGAAACGCGTCTACCTTGTCACGATTGTCATATTTGGATGCCCAGTCAATAAATCTGGATTTTGACTCAACCTGGAGTGCTGCCAATACCTTTTCCTTTATCATGTTAATATACTACACTATGGAGATCCCTATTTTTATTTCATATATGAACTGAGTTTTGTCTGCCACGGAATGTTCTTCACCAGTCAACGCTTTTGAAAACGCAATATTATTTGCCTTAAAGTGAGCGGACAGTGGTGGATTGTCGGTCGTTGGTATAAAGGCACCTTTTTTACTACTATTTACCTTGACCTCATTGGATCACAGCACTTACCAATATAGACAGTTTATTTCTTGGTTTCACCGCTATTTTGCCCTGGATTTTGACATCTAATTTTTTCTTTTATATATTTTTTTCTTTTTATTTTATTACCGGACTTTTATGCAATGGTTGTTACACTTGTTAAATGTTTCACATATTTTTATTATTTGTGTTTATAGTGCACATTTGTTTTTTATACAGTGTTTATCTTCACAGTCAGGAATCACTTGATTATCTTTTTTAGATGTTGCATGCCTTTTTGTTCATACTCTCTGTATATGTTGTGACACTACAAGGATTGGAGGCTTTATCGTTGTTTTATTTTAACACTTTATCTATTTTTCTTTTCTACTTACACTTGGTAGCACATTGGTATTTCCATTTTTTTTTTTAATACACATGATCAGAAGCCTGTTGCTAGGACTGAGAGTGGTCTGGAATAGCTCAGTCTTGCATGATCTCAACACATACTGCCACCCAGCGATGCATATGTCTGCACATTTACGTGGATCAGTTGTAAAGGGGGTAACCACTTCACTACGACTGTACGTTTATTTTTTCATTCCAAACAATTTTAGTGACAAAAAGAACAATAAAGGAGACAAGCGATATGAGTTTTACAAGTATGAGAACATGTGAATTACATAATATAACGTATACAAAAATTTGTATACATCTGGCAGTACAACAATCGTGTAGAGGACAGTTAGTATTAAATAATGAGAAACTTAAAAAACAATATGCTACTGGTGTGGATCAGAATTGAATATTGCATAAAATACAAAGTCAGTCTACGATGAAGTAGCCTTTGACCTGAAAGAATTAACCTTCAATCAGTATCCTAACAAAAATTAAACAATGTATTGAGAATAAGTGAATTAGGAATGGTGTAAATAAGGTTGCTCTGGCCATTTTTACTTTAGGTTTGAACTGAGTGAGCGTGGCCCATTTCCTGTAAGTATTCATTTGATGTGCGAAGATGTATCCAGCTAGCCCATGTTTTCGTAAATTTGGAGGAAGAGTCTTGTGATATTCAGATGAGTTCTTCTATCTCCGCTATTTCGTCTATATGTTTGTACAAATCTGTGAGAGGAAGGACTTTTGGGGTACCCCACAACCTAGGAACACACATTATTGCTGCATTGATTAACATCATAGGTAGAGATTTAAAGTATGACAGGTTGGACTGTTGGTGGTGAAGGAGGTATTGGGAAGGTGTGAATTCCAAAGAGTGGGTGGTAATTGATACTATTTGGTTATGTACACTTTTCCAGAAGGCTTTAATGGGTGGGTATTCCCACCAGATGTGAAGGAGATTGCCATTTGACTGATGGCAACTCCAACACTGATGAGGAATATATCTATCTGTTTTGTGTATGAGAGAGGGCGTGCAATACCACCGGGATATCATTTTATAGTTGTTTTCCTGTATAGAAGCATTAATGGACCCTTTGTGAACATTTCAGTGGATTTTCTCCCATTGAGCATCAGAGATTTCTATGTGTAGGTCCTGAACCCAAGAATTACAGGCTTTCCCTTCAATGGCTTTTATATTATTCCAAAGTAAGTTATGCATAGTTGATATAATGTGATGTTGGGAATTTGAATGGATTCATTTACTGAGAGAATATGAATGCGATGGGTCGATTGTATAAAGTGTCGAAGTTGCAGCTAATCCCAAGCTGTTAAGTGAAAGTTAGCTCGTTGTGAATTAAGGTTTTCGTAAGAGGGGAATTTACTGTTGTGGAGAAGATGAATAATCTGCAATCTGATATCCGGTTGCTGATTGGAACATAGGTGGTTAATTAGTCCCGGTGGAAAGTCTGGATTCCTTAAGATGGGAGACAGTGGACCAGGGATTGAGGAGATTTTGAATTTGTTGCATGTCTCCTGGAAACAATAAAGGGATGTTGTTTTAGGTCAAGAGTGATTTGATTGCGGTGAATCTATGGTGTGCTACATGTCGGGAATTGGGAAACAGAGTTTTCCAAACTAACCCAATCTTTTACCTGGAAGTGCCAATCTATGATGCATTGTATGTGACATGCTTTGTAGTAGAACTGAATATCTGGGAGACCTATCCCTCCCTTGAATATGGGTTTGATAAGTTTGGCAAAACTAATTCTTGGGCGACTATGATTCCATAAGAAGGTCTTGCAGGCTGATCTAAAGGAGTTAAAAAAGCTATTTGGTAGACGGATTGGTAGCGTTTGGAGTAAGTATAAAATTTGCGGCAGAACATTCATTTTAAGAATAGCCACTTGGCTAAACCATGAGAAGTGGGAATTATTCCAGCTCTTAAGATCGTTCATTATGTTTTTTAAAATTGGAATATAGTTTCCAGAATATAAATTGTAGAGGTGTGTTGGAAGTTGGATTCCTAGGTAAGTTATAGCCTGTTTGCCATTAGAATGGGAAGTTTTGTTTACAAATTGAAATTTGAGATTCTGGAAGTGTTATGTTTAAGGCTTGCGATTTAGTGTAATTGATTTCAAAGTGTGCATAAAAATTTAAACAGGCGAAGATCTGTTAGGAGATTGGGCAGAGTTATGTGAGGTTCTGTGAGAAATGCCAGGATATCATCGGCGAAAAAAGGCCAATTTATATTGTTTATCACCCACAGAAATTCCTTGGATGTCCGTGTTTTCACTAATACGATGCAGGAATGATTTGAGTGTAAGAATAAACAATAATGGGGATAGAGGACACCCCTAACGGGTGCCTTTCTTGATAGAAAAGTAGTTTGACAGGAGGCCATTCATACGGATTTTAGCAGGTGGGTTAATGTAAAGGGACATTAGTAGTCGAATCGGACGACTGCCCAGTCCAATAGTGTGGAGTACAGCTTTGAAATATTTCCAGGCCAACCTATCAAACACCTTCTCGGCATCTAAGCATAGAAAGAAGCCGGATTGTTTGGTTTTAGAAAGCAAATAATGGATGTTCAATGTCTGCCTGGGACAAAGCCTACTTGATCCTTTGTGATTAATCCTGCGATAAGGGGAAGAAGGTGATTGGCCAACATTTTTGCAAAGATTTTAAGATCTTAGTTTAGGAGTGAAATGGGGTGATAATTAGGGGGAAGAATGTGATTGGCCAACATTTTTGCAAAGATTTTAAAATCTTAGTTTAGGAGTGAAATGGGGCGATAAATAGTGGCTAGTGTAGGGTCTTTACCCGGTGTAGGGATACCTGAGATATGAGCTTCTAAAAGGTTAGGGAGTGGGATGTCTGGGTTTGAAATCTGATAAAATGCACATAAAAAGGGCCTGGGCTTTTACCTAGTTTAATTTGTTTGATTGCTATTTTGAATTCTTCTGCTGTTAAAGGGCCATCGATGTTTCGGGCTTGTTGTTGAAAAATTGGTTTAGAGCTGTACCTATCAAGAAAATCCTTAATGATGGACTTCCTCGATCTGTTCTCATTAGGTGGCTTATGTTCGGGGCTAAGGTTGTAAAGTGCAGAATAATAGTGTGCAAAGTGATGTGCAGTATCAACGCTTGCGGAAAGCGTCTGACCGGAAGGGTTGCTTAAGGTATGAATTGTATTGCTCACTTTTTTAGATAGTAGTGCTCTGGTTAAAATGTTTCCGCTTTTGTTGCTGTATTCATAGAAGAGTTTATGTGAAAGGAAAAAATTATTTCTGACTTTACGACCCAACTCCTCTTTTGTTTGCATGTTTGTTCAAGTTCAGTCAGAGTGTGTTGTGCCCTGGTGTAATCCTTAACTCATGTATATAGGCTACGCCAAGAATCATGTAGAAAATGCTCTTGCAATTGGATCTTAATTTGGCGAAGGGCTCTAAATGGTACCGAAGATGTCTATGGAGGGTGTGGAAGTGTTTATTTACATTTTTTTTTAGCTTGTAAGGTCTTCATAGCTGAAGAGGAAATGGGATGGCAACTTAAATGTTAGAAATAAATCGAGTTCAAGCCTGCAAGAGAGATTTCTAATTGGTGAAGAGCAAGATTGAGCAAATAACTAATTATCTACTGGGAGGATAGTGATTTTATTTCAGAAGCATAGATCTGCAAATAATGGAGGAACCTAGAAAGATCCTAAAGAAAGGTAGATACTGCCTGAAGAAAAATAAACATGTATTGCTTAGGGGGATGAGATCAAACCTAACCACTACATTATAGGTAAAGTAAAGTAGATTGAAGTTGATAATAATTTAGTAGGTTGTGACTAGTGTTTACATTCTCCTGTTATCCTTGAAATATAGTATATAACAAAGCAAAAATGGGATAACAAAGGACAAAGGGGATAAAGAGTGTGAACTGCCTCTTGTGCGGATGCGATGCGGGAACAGGCTGCAAATTCGCAGCCTTCCCGCATCGCACAAGTGTGAACTGGCCCTAAAGCCCTGAACTGGTGATGTTAACCATTTACATTGTAAAGATAAGGAGTGGGAGCCTGTATTATTGGAATCACAAGACTCTTACTATTTCCCTCTTTCAAGTCCTGAACACTGTCTTCTTTAACAATTGTTGAACCATATAATAGGAACATGTGGAAACTTTGGGGTGCAAAGGGAAACCTGGTAAAGAACTATAACAGGTAATATAACGAGGTTAGGGCAGAAAGAAAAAAAAAATGCAACTAATGTATATAGGTAGAACATGTTGAGTCAATGGAGTGTTAACCCAGATGCATAGGTTTCAAGTAAGGATAGGTTGGTCTCGAGTAAAATTGACAGAGAATTATATAGTGGGGTAGGGTCAGAAATGGTGCTTACACTAAGGAGTCACATTATATTTTATAATGGGTGACTCTCATGGAGAGGTTTACCAGGCAATTATGAATGATTAAAATGAAATTACTGGTAAACTGAGATTGCGAAATAAGAAGTATCTGTGTAGACAATAGAATGGTTCTGGGTTAACTCTTCACATGAATCTTAACAATGATAAATGCAGCAAGTACAATAGAAGCATGTCATGAAAGGCTATGTACCCAGGGGCTTCGATGTTACATTCTAAGAGGAAAAATAGCAGCAACATCAATAAAAAAAAAAGGGGGAGGTGGTTATGTATGGGGAAATTTCTTGTGACTGGGTTGAAAAGTGGTGACATATAATTGTACTCCAAGATACCAGTGAAGCAGTTTTGTAAATAGGGATCTGGCCTAATTGCTTGCAAAAGTCAGCATGTGGTACTTGAGAATAAACCATAGGTTGGAATAAACCCATTGGACATTGCTATGACAAAAGGAGTCCTTATGTGTATGTCCATTATTAGAGCAGTCGTCTATGGTAGTATAGGTATCAGAACAATGGTATCTTGTTGCTCTAATGTAATGATCATGAGAGTGATTGCCTGCTCCAAGCTGATAAGTGTGTTCACGTGTTGCCAAGCTGGACTGTGAAGGGCATACAACTGCGGAAAACACATTAATCAAACTAGTAGAACTTTTTAATTTGTGTGTGGAATAAGCAGAAATAGGTGTACAACCAGTCCTGCCACTAATCTATTCTAGCGTTTCTGTATGCTTGAGAAGCTGGGCGCTGTCTCCTCCAGGAGATCGTCGGTTTGCAGGTTGTGGAGAACCATAAGGAGAGTATCAGCATCTTCTATACATTAAAGGGCCTCTGTATTAATGGACCTCCATTGCTTCTTCCAAGTGTTGTGCTGAGGAGCAGGAGTCATGGTGGCAATCAGGAATTTTGATGGGAGGGATGACATGAGATCCCACTGAGAGACAGAAAGGAAATTTCCATCTATATGGAAGTTCTCTCTCTCTCTGAGCGCAACCAAGAGAGGGCAGAGACCTTTGCCCTTTTGCAAAGTGATCCTAGAGAGATCCTGGTAAAGCTTGATCTCAGTACCATGATAGAGAATGCTTCGTCTATTCCTGGCCCTATTTAATATTTTTTCATTGAGTTTAAAGTTGGCAATGCATCCTATAACATCTCTTGGAAGGTCTGTATCTCTGCCTTTGGGCTGTAGAGAGCGATGAAGATGCTCTATTTCAATTTGAGCATCTAAGGGTCTGCCCAGGAGGTCACTGAAGATGGCAAGAATTGCTTGGTTAGGATGGGTGGTTTCCACTGATTCAGGCAGACCTCTAATCCTGATATTGTGTCTGCAGCCTCTGTTTTCCTGGTATTCTAGTTGTCTGTGGGGTTCTCTCATTTGCATTGAGTGGGCATTCAGGATTTTTTGGGCTTCGTGGATATCAGAGTCATGGCGGTCGGTCATTTCCTCCACTTCCTCCAGCCTGGATGTCATTGTCTGCATGTCTCAACGGAGATCTGATATGGCTGCTGGACGTGTATCTTTTATGTACATTGCAATGGCTTTCAGGGCATCTAGGCAGAGGGATTTGACAGCAGCAGCTGTAGAAGGCTCTAACGACAGTGTGTTCGGTGATCTTGAAGGGCTACTGCTTGCTGCTCTGGATGTGCCTGAGGCCTGTGAGGAGGATGTTGCATTTCGGGGTTGAGATCTAAAGATTTTGGGAATGTTTCTGCTGAGCTGCGTTCCTGTGTCCCTGGGGGAGCAGGAACGTGTTGCAGAGGAGTTGCACTCCGATTTCCCCATGTTAGGTAAGTTTGTCTCCCTCAAGGGCTGTGTTTAGAAACACAGAGTATCAGAACAAGGAGATTATGCTCCCATTTACTTCAGCATCAAGGCCACGCCACAAATGTACGTTTATAAACATCAGAGTGGTGGAGTTGTTTGCACAGTCTTATTTATAAAAGTATTGGAGAAGCCACTTTTGGGGCCATTGTGCTCATTAAGCATACCTTTAAACTTTCTGGGATCAGGAAGAGGGACACCCATTAGCAAAAGTATGTAGGCCAACCTTTTTCAACCTTTTCAACAGAGAGGAATCTTTGAAAAAACTTTCCAGTCTCAGGGAACCCCTGCTAAAAAATGTTATATTTACAACTCATGATACATTAGTGTGATGGTCAGTGGGAAGAATGCTCCTTAACTTGTGGTCACTGGGAAGAATTCCATTGAATCCCTAGGGTTCAATGAAACCCTGATTTGAGAAACACTGATATAGGACACACCCTTGCCATAAACCCATTATATGGAGATTTACTACTAAAAAAGATTGGTTAAACCCACAAGTGTTTTTTTACCACTACATTTTGTTTACACTGGCTTTCAAAATTGCCAAATGCAATAATTTAAAGGTTGCTAATTTAGCAACAGATTAGAGCAGTAAAACATTTTGATAGTTAAATAGTACATTTTTGAGAGCAAAGTCTTTCTGTTACTCTTTCACAGTTGTTCCTCTTTTTGGCCTGATGTATACACTTCTAAGACATTAATTCAAATCCACCTGAGCTTTTCCACCAGGAAGCTGTCAAAGCTGACAGCCAATTATAGGTGGCGAAGGCATTCCCCAATGCGTATGCACAAGGCATGTGTACATGTGGCTGTGGAGTTGGGGAATGCCTCCATCACCTATGATTAACTGTTGGCTCTGACAGCTTCCCAGAAGAATAGCTCAGGTGCATTCTGACTCATGTCTGAGCCTGTCTGAGCTCTTCTCTAGTGATGAGCTTTGTAGTGGGGGAGAAGTTAGGATTGAGGGGGACAAAGGAGGAATATACACTTTTTAGTGCTGTTTATGCTCCCACCAAGATAGAGAACCTGTGAGAGCAAGGACTGAGCCTTGTGAGGACCAGAGCACTAGGACAGAGCCACTGAGGACCAGAGAGCTGGAGCTGAGCCAGAGGTAACCTGTTTATGAGAAAAGAGCTACTGGGGATCGTGTTCTTGAGGACAGCAGAAAAAAGGTTTGCGATGTACTAGGACTGGTGGGCTGATTCAACTGTGCTTATTCCACAACCATTAGCTGTTCAGTACAATAGGATATCTCCAGATTTGCCTAGCAGCCCCAAAGTTATTCACTGCATGCAGTCCTAAAGAGATAGTAATATGTGCCCTGCCTTACAGTTTGGGTCCCACTGTTAGCCGGCTGAAAATTACAAGTCAGGCACCAGGTACTATACTACCACCGCCCAGGAGTACACCATTTAGGAAAATATACATATATCTAGAGTTAGGGGTGTATATACAGAGTGCATTCTGAGGCACTTTATTTGGTCAGTTATTACAGAGAGTTATTGCAAGACTTTTTCAATGTTTATGCTGTTCTTTATCAATGTTCTGTATATCAGGTTAACTTGGTTTAGTATTACTGTGGTTTGTGTTAATTGCTGTTTCATAGTTTGGTATACACCTCAGTTACTTTACTAAAATTTGACAGAGTCCTTATATGTTTTTTTTGTTGTTGGCAGATTGTTATTTAATTTGCCCTTTTTACAATATACTTACTTATTTACAATCCAATAACCTGGTGTTTAATATTTATATGCAATATATAGTTAGGTAATAATCTAATTCCTGAGCTGATATAAGTCTTTGTAGTATGCTATCATGTAACCAGGTGTGTCAGAGGGGATGAAATGGATCACAGAGTCACAGCAGAGAGCAGAGGACCTGTCATGCAATGCAGCTCTTTAGGGGTAAGTGCTACATATGTATGTGTGTATGTATGTTTATATGCATGTGTATGTGAATGTGTGTGTATCTATGTATGTTACTTTTAATCTTGACCCCTTTACCTTGTATGATCACAACTGGTTTTTTTAGGGTTCTTTTAGTAGAGGCAAGGTCTTTCGCTTCTCTAAAAAATGATCCATGCTCGGATTGCATTTGATAGGTAGTGAAGAGGTGATATGTTGCCTCCTCACTGCCTGTTTTAACCCCTAAATGCAGCACCACCTTGCTGCAACCATGTGCAATGCATGTGGTTGAGGAGCAGCTTCAGAGCAGCCCCATTCACAAGAGGTATAAAAAGGAATAAAATCAGCGCAAATATTCTAAAATCGGTGAACCATATAAAAGTATAAATAACTGTATAAATAACTGTAATGCTATAAAATCTTCATCAATCTTCAATTATAAGTAAATATCAAAGTGCTCATGTGCCAAATAAATATTAAAGAAGAATAATAGTAGTGCAATTAAGTGATCCAAAGGTGATCAATATGGGTGAAATAAATTGCAACTGAGTGAATATCCTGTGCAAAGTGAACCACTGTGATTTAATCAGTTGCAGAAGTATTATAGTTCTGATCAATTAATGATCGAAAAAAAGAAGAAAAAAGAAATAAAGTGCAAAAAGTGCCTATTGAAGAGTGAACCACTGCGACTCTTCAGTTGCAAAATGTAATAAAAAATGTAATAAAAAAATGAAATAAAAAAATGAAAAAATGTAATAAAAAAATGTAATAAAAAAATTGAATAAAAAAATGAATCAATTGACAACAGTGGTGGTCATAACATATAACTCCAGGTGCTAAAAGAGTGAAGGAAAATATATAAAAATATATGAAAATATATATATTGGTAGCGCTTAGGTTTATCCCATTATAACCATTCACAAGAGGGTTTACTTCCTGCCACGCCCACAGGATGTGTGCAACTGCAGCTAAAGGGGGAACAGTTGGCCATTGGAGAGTGGTAAAAACACGGTTTTACCATCCCCCAACCTCCTGTGTGATTGAACTCTTAGTTCACTTCATGCATACTGCATGTTAGGCAGCCCATTTATTTCAATGGGCATTCCTATCCACAGAACAGGGAAAGACGTCCCTGACCTTTTTGTTTTATAATAATGCTGCACTGATTTGACGCACACTAAAATTCACCACTTCTGCTAACCAGTGGGGGTAATATTAAGAATGAATGGCACCCCTACACATCTGGTGTCAGGAACACACGTGATTTTGTATGCATTCTCGGCACCCAGTAATGTAAATCAAGCCTTAGACTGGGGTGCTTTGAGACTAAAATGTATTTTCAAGGACACCATAACTGAAAAATATTTTCCATATGAAGAAAAATGTTAACCATTACTTGAGTATTAGTCATTACTTACACTTAAATGATATTACAGTGTACAGTTGTGTTTTGGAAAAAAACAAGGCTTATTCTGCTGGTATTTTTTCCAAGAATGACTTTGTCTCTTAGAATTTCAAAGGAAAATTAAAAAAAGAGTAAAAAAAGGAATAGCTTCCAATTTTGAGCAGTGGTAGTTCCAAAACAATTATTGTTAGTGTCCATACGATGCACACATTTTATAATTTGATCTCTCTTGCATTTTTTTTAACACCAAAATGATGTTGATGATATAAAGCTTGTTATTTATATTTGTGTAGCAGGTTTTCCAGGCATTGGGCCTGATGTGGGTCTGCCATTGTCACCGGTTACCTCTCCAGGCCATGTGAGCTGCGACCCTGGGTGTGAGAACTGAGACATTGACAACTCTGGCATCTTGGTTTTGTGGTTTTATTGTATTTAAGGGGATGGGAGAAGGGAATGAGTGGGATACTCCTTTTAGGCTCAACTACATACACTTGGGACTTTATCCAGAAAATGTCTGTTAATGCTGCCTTGACGCCAGCCGACACTAGCCAGACACTGACTCTTGGTAACACACTGTAACTTGAAAGAAGTGCTAGATCCCCAACTTTCAGTCCAGAAGATCCAGGACTGAAGAATAAAGAGCTTTTGACACTGTTTGCAACTGCAGAGTCACTGACTACACCCTCCAGCCTTGCACTGGCTTGAGGTAAATTGTGGTGAAATCCTGTATGGCTGCAACTCCCAACCGATACTCTGTACAATTCAGGGCCCAAACTACAGGCGCCCCCTTTACAGCTAATTCTTCAGGGTACACTGACTATGTACCCCCTCTGTCACTTCAGGGTCCTCAACCTAGGTACCCCCTTTGTAGCTAGCTGACACTGGATCCTAGAACCTCTTCCAGAGTGGTCTCCTCTAACACTTCAGGCAAACCCCCAGGGGCAATCTCACTCACAACCTGTGTAGGATTTCCTGGGACTGGACCCCTCTCACTCTCCGCTGGTTCTCGGCACACCGGATCCCCTCAGCTCAACTCAGCACTCTCTGGATTCTCAGGCAACACACTGAGACATACACTTTCTCAGACAGGAGGAGAGACAGCCGTTCTCTCCCTCCTGGGACTCTGCTCGCGCCAAAGAGGCTGAGTAATGAGCCCCCTTCAGACTTATATCCTAGCCCAGAATCCTCTGCGGCAGAATCTGCCTCTTAGGGTAGATACAAACCTGAATGTATCTCTGATTGGGTTTCCTCCACTGCCCTATCAGAAGCCTCTGACAGAGCCAGTGGGGAGACTCCCCTCTCAAAGACACATTTGGGAGCCATGACAACCTACCTCACAAAAAGAACATGGTCCTGCTGTTAGGCAGACAAGGCCTACTATGCATTTACCTAGCACTTACCTGTAGGGTGCTACATATAAATATATTTTTTTTTCACAATTTAAAATCCTACAAAAAAACAAAAACGAAACACAAACCTTCCATTCTTTTGTTTTCCCCTTTTCCAATGCTGAATGGCATTAAAATCAAAATGTCAGGGGCTGCACTCTTATTGCCCTCCTGCCAATGGGATGCCAGCCAGCATTGCCTAATGTGCCAAGATAGTTATATTTGAAACAGAGGGAGCCATTCTGTTTTCTAATGTGCATTATACTACTTAAAGTAGTATTACTGGTTGAAGGTTTTTTACCTTAATGAAGGTAAAAAATGGTATAAAAAAGGTATGCATGAAGGTAAGACCCTAGAAGGGGAGGATTGGGGCTGCTCTGTGCAACACCATTACACAGAGCAGATAAGTATTACATTTTTGTTATTTAATCACTTGCCCTATATCCTAATGATGACTACAGCTTAGCTGCCTAGTTCTGGGATGCCAATCACATATTGAGGTAAAGAGCCAATCATCGGCTCTTTACTGTGTGATCAGCCGTGTCCAATCACAGCTGATCACGGATGTCAACAGAAGCTGGTTGATAGTACTTCTTTCCTTATGCTGACAGCATGAGGAGAGCAGAAGAGAGCCGATTATTATTATTATCACACAGGATTTATATGACGTCAACAGTTTATGCAGCGCTTTACAACTTGAGGGTAGACAGTAAAAATACAATACGCTTTAATACAGTAGGAATCAGAGGGCCCTGCTTCTTAGAGCTTACAATCTAAGAGGGAGGGTCAAGAGATACAAGAGGTAATAACTGTGGGGGATGGGCTGATGAGAAAATAAAAGTACAGTTGTTAGGTGGGTGCCAGATAGGCTTCTCTGAAGAGATTTGTTTTCAGAGATTGTCTGAAAGTGGACAAAGTAGGAGATAGTCAGACAGATTGGGGTAGAGCATTCCAGAGAATGGGAGAGGCTCGTGAGAAGTCCTGGAGGTGAGCAAGGGAAGAGGTGATGAGAGAGCTAGAGAGCAGGAGGTCCTGGGAAGAATAGAGAACAATTTGGTTGGTAATCTGAGACCAGGTTAGTGATGTAGCTGGGTGCCACATTATGGATGGCTTTGTAAGTTATGGTTAGTATCTTGAATTTAATTCACAGGTTGAGTGGCAGCCAATGAGGAGATTGGCAAAGAGGGGTAGCAGACACTGAGCGGTTAGTAAGGTGGATGAGCCTGGCAGCACCGTTCATGATGCACTGATATAAATAGCCTATTTAAAGGTAAACCAATGAAAAAGAAGTTGCAGTAATCAAGGCAAGAGATGACCAGGGAGTGGATAAGAAGCTTTTGGTGTCGTTGATTAGGAAGGTGCATAACTTGGAGATGTTGCAAAGGTTGAGACGGCAAGCTTTGGACAGTGACTGGATGTGTGGCCAAAAGGATAGTTCAGGGTCCAGGATTACACCTAGGACCTTGGCATGGGGGGACGGGTTGATAGTTGAGCCATTGATTTTGACAGAGAAATCAGGGGAAGAGGAACGCGAGGGGAGGAAATATCATGAGCTCGGTTTTGGATAGGTTGAGTTTGAGGAAGTGATGTGACATCCAGGCTGATATGTCTGTTAGTAAGTTAGTGATGCGTGAGGAGACTGATGGAGTGAGCTGAGGGGTGGAGAGATCGAATTGAGTGTCATCAGCATAGAGATGATATTGAAAACCATAGGATGCAATCAGCTGACCCAGGGAGGAGGTGTAGATTGAGAAAAGGAGCAGTCCAAGAACAGAAACTTGGGGGACCCCAACAGAGAATAAAGAGGAGAGGAGGTAGAGTTGTAAGTAGCACTGAAGTAGCACTGCGACGGTGCATTGGAATAGGTAGGATGACAACCAGTGAAGAGTACAGTCACAGAGACCAATGGAGTGGAGTTTTTTGAGGAGGAGGGGGGGGGGGTCCACTGGGTCAAAGGCAGCAGAGAAGTCCAGGAGGAGTAGTACAGAACAGTGTCCATTGGTGTTAGCTGTTACTAGGTCGTTTGTGAGATTAAGGAGAGCAGTTTCTGTGGAATGTTGAGGGCGAAATCTGGAATGAAGGGGATCAAGACGTTTGTTCTTAGTCAGATGGTCACTCACAGTTATGGACCAGTCGTTCAAGGAGTTTAGAGAAGAAGGGGAGTAAGGAGATGGGGCATAAATTGTGAAGATTGGTGGAGTCCAGTGAGGGGTTTTTAAGGATGGGAGTGACTAGCATGTTTTAGAAAGTTGGGGAAAATACCAGAAGAGAGGAAGAGGTTCAAGATGTGAGTTAGAGAGTGTAGAATAGGGTCAGAGGGTGAGCAAAGCATTTGCAAGGGAGCAGGATCCAGGGGGCAGGTGGTTAGATGGGTGTTAGAAAAAAGTCCAGCAACCTCGTTAATACTAGCAGGTTGAATGAAGGAAGTAATGATTGTACCTGCAGACATGTGGTGTTAAGTGGGGGAGGTTTCTGCACATTGGAGATCTCCTTGTATTGATCTTATTTTTGAAGTGGTTGGCAATCTCCTGGGCAGTGAGTGAGTTAGAGGGTGGAGTCTGTGGAGGACAGAGTAGAGAGTTACAAGTAGAGAAGAGTTGACGGCCTGACGGAGACTATATGAGAATGTGTGAATGAGTGTGATAAAATAGGTTTACTTGGCAGTGAGAAGGCAGGAATAGTATTTAAGGAGGGCAGATTTATATTGGTCGAAGCCAATAACTGGCTTCTCCAAGGCTTCATTCACACCAATGCGGTTTTTCATGCTTTTTGCTTTTTGCAGAAACACAGGACATTATTTTTAACATGGGTTCCTACAGAACACGTTTATATCAAAGCATTCTTGTGCCTCTGCATTTTTGAAAATGATCAGGGAATTTTTTAAACACAGAACTGTGCTTTTTTGGTTCAATAGACTTAAATGGAGAAGCTGCAGAAAAGCATGTAGTGTGTTTGTTACTTCATTTTATTGCAATTGTGCCGCGGTTTGCGTTTTTTTTTTTTCTACCCAACAACAAATTTGCCCCCCCCCCCCCAAAAAAAGCATAACAAACGCAAAACACAGCAAATTTGTGGTTAAAAACCTGCAAAAAGCACATCAAAAAGCACTGCAGAAATACTCAAAAGCAAACTACATAGGTGTGAATGAAGCCTTAAAGGGACATCTACACCGATAATCAGGGTACTGATTTTTTGTGTCCTGGTTATCAGTGCATTCCCAACAGTGCCCACCAGTGCTCCCAATCTGTGCCGACCAGTGCTGTCAATCTATGCCCAGCAGTGCTGCCAATCTGTGCCCACAAGTGCTACCAATCAGTGCCCATTAATGCTGCCAATTAGTGCCCATCAGTGCCTTCTCATCAGTGTCACCTATCAATGCCACCTACCAGTGTCCATCAGTGCACCTATCAGTGCCCATCAGTGTCACCTACCAGTGCCCATCAGTGACACCTATCAGTGCCCATCAGTGACACCTATCAGTGCCCATCAGTGCCACCAATCAGTGACCATCAGTGCCACCTATCAGTGCAGCCTCACCAGTGCCACTTCATCAGTGCCCATCAGTGCAGCCTATCACCGCCCATCAGTGCACTCTGATCAGTGCCTATTAGTGCAGCCTCATAAGAGCACATCAGTGAAGGAGAAAAAAAAGTTTTTGGTCTTTATTCATTTATTTAGCAAAAAAAAAACAGTGATAGTTAATTGCCTTTAAAAGAAAGCTCTATTTGTGTAAAAAAAAAAAAAGGATAAAAAATGTTGTGGGTACAGTGTTGCATGACCGCGTAGTTGTCATTTGAGAGCTGAAAATTGGCCTGGGTAGGAAGGGGGTAAAAGTTCCCAGTAGGCAAATGGTTAAAAAAATTAAATCAATGAATACAAAAAATACATTCAATCTCTCTCAGTGCTGAAACGTGCCTGCTGGCTTAAAAGCACTTTTTACATTTTAATGTAAAAGTGACATTTAGTACCTGTCAACATACGTCTGGTGCACATTCACCCTAAATAAATCAGGTCAATTTGGACAATATTATATTTATACAAAATTTGCAATAGATTTATATTACCTGAATTTGGTTTAATATTTTTCAGTATACTTTCTTGGTTAAAAAAAAAAAAAAAGAAAGTGCTCAATTACAAAAATTGGGGTGATCTATTATCTCCCTTAAAATTGTAAGGCTCTAGGCATTAGCCTACATAGCCCTTCCATATATGTGTGATGATGGGGACAAATAAAAGATTTGGCCACATGTTTCTCATTCATTTTTTAAATGTTGCATCCGGTTGAACAACGCAGAACAACACATTAAGTTCTCCACACATAAGTGAGGCTGTCACTATTTTCCATTTGACTGCTCCAGAGTTACGGAAAATGCAGCTTAGCTCTTTCTGGTTTTCCTCCAGAGACCATGTGATCTGACACTGTCATGACCCAATCTCAAGTGACATATTAATACAGGAATCTATGAGCCCTCACTTTACCTGTAAGTGTCTATGAGACCGTTCCATTCACCAGGGAAGCTTGGATGACAAGATAAATGGGAATATATATTTTATCCAGATGTTAAGACACATTACATAGTCTATTTATACTTAAACCATGTTGGAACTGACATTGTGTGACATTTTGAAATATATCTGCTTGTACATCCTGGAATATGTGTACACGCTGCAGCTATGTTTTTGCTGACGCAAAACTGTGTAGGAAAAGTTTGGACTGACATAGCTTTGTTGTTGGATTTCTTTGAGAGTCTTAAAGGAGGCATGCACCTAAACTATAAAATTGTTGTCTGGAGTTGCTGATTCTGATTGATATAGTCAGAGATTTGTCTTTAGTTTATTAGTGTCCATTTTATTGCTAGAGATCCACATCTGTCAATAAATAGTCATTGACCCTTTGGCTGAAGCTGCTGACCCAGAAAAAATTGCAATCAAGCCCCTTACATGAGAAGACGATTGTTAGATGGACTTTTGTCAAATAGAAATAGCCACATGTGAATCGAAGATTGGCCGGTCCCTGCTGAACCAGAACATTTTCGATCCATCTGATTCCCCAGAAGATGACAATGCAAGTCAGTTCTGGTGGTGGTCTCCAGAGGTAGGCAAAAGTGACCCTCAGTGGAAGTAGAACACTCTTAAACTAAACCTGTGTTTTTTAGCAGATCAGAACAAAGCAACAGATTCACTTTATTGCAAGCCTCCCCCCACTCCCGCTATTAGATTATATTCACATCTTTGCAATGCAGTAATGAATGCTTATCTCCCCCTGCAGTGCCATTTTTTTTTTATTTAATATATGTTTGTTCAAGGTAGATTAAAATGTACACGAAGAAATACAAAGACAAATACAACAATTCCACAACAGGTATGGTAACAAAGGTGATACAATGAACTGGGTACCACTCAAAGTGGGAGATAATTCAACATTACAATGAGAACTAATACATGGGCCCAGAGCATTAAAAATAATATGAAAAAGGTTGTGACATAATGGTATTACCAAAAATGTAAGGAATGAGTAGGCAAAGGAAGGGAGGAAGACAAGGAAAGGTAAAATAAGGAAGTAAGAGAGAAGAGAATAGGAGAAATCAGAGAGAGAGTGGAAGAAAAAATTTGCTGGTGATCAGTGGATCGGCATTCTAGAGACAACTAGTACAAATAATCATATACTTATGAAAGGCAAAGCATCAGATTGCAACGGATTGGAGGTTAGTGTGGACTTAACCAAGCATTAGATCCCTATAGTTGTTGTTTTTTTTTAATAATCGAACCAGCCAGCCCATACAATGGCGTGTGTAGTGATATTACCCCTAGAGATGTAAGTAAGCTCCTCTAGAAGACAGACCTCATCAACTCTTTGTAGCCATTGTTTTACTGTAGGAATTTCAGGCCGAAATAAGGACCTTTTCCATGTTCAGTAAATGATGTAAATGATGCGGAGTAATGGACTGCCTGTAGGAGCCAACTGGCTCTGGGGCACAATGTACTAAAACCGTCTAGGGATCGAGCTGCCCTGCAGTGCCATTTATTCTAAGAGGCACTCTATTGAACCTGTGTTGTGGCACAGTGCAGGTACTTTTGTGCATTTTGGTACAACATATATATATATATATATATATATATATATATATATATATATATATATATATATATATATATACAGTGTATGTGTATAGCTTTGGATATCCAAGGCTATACACTATATATATATATATATATATATATATATATATATATATATATATATATATATACTTGTTTGGTGTGTCTCCCAGGTGGCTTGTGGCAAACTTTAAACAACACTTTTTATGGATATCTTTAAGAAATGGCTTTCTCCTTGCCACTCTTCCATAAAGGCCAGATTTGTGCAGTATACGACTGATTGTTGTCCTATAGACAGAGTCTCCCACCTCAGCTGTAGATCTCTGCAGTTCATCCAGAGTCTTCTCCTTGTATGAGCTGAAAGTTTAGAGGGACGGCCGGGTCTTCGTAGATTTGCAGTGATCTGATACTCCTTCCATTTCAATATTATCGCTTGCACAGTGCTCCTTGGGATGTTTGAAAGCTTGGGAAATCTTTTTGTATCCAAATCTGGCTTTAAACTTCTCCACAACAGTATCTCGGACCTGCCTGGTGTCTTCCTTGTTCTTCATGATGCTCTCTGCGCTTTAAATGGACCTCTGAGACTATCACAGTGCAGGTGCATTTATACGGAGATTTGATTACACACAGGTGGATTTTATTTATCATCATTAGTCATTTAGGTCAACATTGGATCATTCAGAGATCCTCACTGAACTTCTGGAGAGAGTTTGCTGCACTGAAAGTAAAGGGGCTGAATCATTTTGCACGCCCAATTTTTCAGTTTTTTATTTGTTAACAAAGTTTGAAATATCCAATAAATTTTGTTCCACTTCATGATTGTGTCCCACTTGTTGGTGATTCTTCACAAAAAATTACAGTTTTATATCTTTATGCTTGATGCCTGAAATGTGGCAAAAGTTTGCAAAGTTCAAGGGGGCTGAATACTTTCGCAAGGCACTGTATATGTGAATCTGCTCACAGCTGCCGCCCTGTAGGAGTAAAAGTAGCATAGGAGGTCAGTAAGTAGTACATTTTGCCTTCCCCATTGACTTTAATACATTTCACTAGAAACTTTCTGAGATTTGCTGAAGTTTTAGGAAAATTAAAACTCTCATCATTACTTTACAGATCCGACAAGAGAAAGGAACGATGGTTTCATCTTTAATTAATTTTCTTCTGACTCCTCTTATCGTTTCCTTCACCCCCCACATCCTCACCCACTCATCAGAACTGAGATATGCCATGTTTACAAAGGCATATCTAAATTCTCCATGTTTTACTGGCAATCGGCAGGTGCTGGAGGACATCAGATTAGCTTGTGCTGTGAATTATTGTGCGCCCCCTGCAGGCGGAGATGCAGAATCGCATATATATATATATATATATATATATATATATATATGTGTGTGTGTGTGTGTGTGTGTATCAGCTCACAGCTGCTGCCCTGTAGGAGTAAAAGTACTAGAAGGGGGTCAGTAAGTAGTTAATTTTGCCTTCCTCTTTGACTTTAATAAATTTCACTAAAAACTTTCTGAAAGTTGCTGAAGTTTTAGGAAAATAAAACTCTCATCATTACTTTACAGATCTGACAAGAGAAAGAAACAATGGTTTCATCTTTAATTAATTTTCTTCTGACTCCTCTTATCATTTCCTCCCCCTCTCATAGTTATTTATTGAATTCAGTAACAGTTGTCCAGATGTTGCATGAAGAGGGAAACAAAACAAGAACATAATCATCACAGTTGGAAAGAAATGTTAAATTTGGCACTGCCCCCCCCTCCCCCACACCCTTCTGCCCTACTAGTAAAGCCCTGTGTAGAAATTATTTTCCTTCTGTTTGGCAACCCTTTTCTGTCTGTCCTTGCTGATCATGCCTTGCATTGTATTACACTTTATATATTACTGTTTACTTAAATCATTTTAACTTTATGCATTCACTTTAGAATTTACGCCCTGACATAAATGTTACTTATCACATGAATTGTGGCATTCCTGTTTAATATTTTGTGGGAATCTCCAATGACCCTTTTAAAATGAGTTAGGTTTATAAGCTTCTTTTCTCTCAAATAGTTTAAATGTCTAAAATCTTAAATTAGCTTTTTACTGCCTTTCAACCACAATTTTTATATGGATGTATATTATGTTTCATACCCTTTCTCAATATGTTTTAAATGGTATGTCCACCCAAACCTTTTACAGAGTTACACAGTCAGGCTGAAAAAAAGACACTCATTATGTTCAAACAAAATTACCAAGGGCCCAATTACTACACGCAATTCGCCACAACACACGCATTTGCATGGCTTGACACGTGTAGTGTTTACTATTGGCCTGAAGCTGTAAAATGCTTGTAATACACTTCTAAAACACTTTATAAATGCTTAGAAAAAGCTGCAAAAAAAGGTCCGAAAAGCGCTAGTAAATTGCTATGCTCAGGTGTGAATAGAGGCTTTAGAAAGAAGGAAGGAGCGTAGCTTTCAAATACCTGCACTGCTGCACCAGCTGTGAGAGCCAATCAACCATGGAGGTAAGTGCAGGAGGGATCGGGGGATGGAGGCGAGGGGGTGTAAGATGTGGGTAGTAGGGATAGACCAATATGTTTTTTTCAGGGCCGATACCGATATTTTAGTCACAAAGTATCGGTACCGGCCGATATAGGCCGATATTTTGTACATTTAAAGTTTTGAAAAATAAGAACATTTTTGACACAAATCTGGTACTGAACATGTGGGGTAGATCTTTTAGCTGTAATGCGCGGCCTTCCCTTCCCTCCCTGCCTGCCTGCCAGGAATCCCCAGGGGAACCTAGTTTAGTGTCATTAAAATCCTAGAATCCACTTTATTAGTGTTTTATTTAATATCCATTGTGTGTTTTTGTAATAGAATAGTGGGAAATACCTTCATTACATCGCTGCTCCGGGCTCAGCTAATCTCCCACTCTGCTGTTTTCTCCTCTCATAGCTGTCAGAGGAGGATCTCAGCCCCTCCCCTCTGCAGTGTACACAGAAGCACTGGGTATTAGATTAGAATAGTGTGAAATACATTCATTACATTGCCGCTGGGAACCTAGTTTAGTGTCATTAAAATCCTAGAATCCACTTTATTAGTGTTTTATATAATGTCCAGTGTGTGTTTTTGTAATAGAATAGTGGAAAATACCTTCATTACATCGCTGCTCCGGGCTCAGCTAATCTCCCGCTCTGCTGTTTTCTCCTCTCATAGCTGTCAGAGGAGGATCTCAGCCCCTCCCCTCTGCAGTGTACTCAGAAGCGCCGAGTATTAGATTAGAATAGTGTGAAATACCTTCCGTTACATTGCCGCTCTGGGCTCAGCTAATCTCCTGCTCTGCTGTCCTTCTCTCCTCCCCCACTGACAGCTGGGGGTCATGGAAGGGCCAAGCGGCGATGTAATGAAGGTATTTCACACTATTAGATTACAAAAACACACACTGGACATTATATAAAACACTAATAAAGTGGATGCTAGGATTTTACATACACTAATATTACATACACTGATATCGGTAAAATTGGCCAGTTCCAGGGCCGATACCGATATATCGGTAAAAGTGAATATCGGTCAATCCCTAGTGGGTGGTGCCATGGCGTAGGGTGATAGTTCACCTTTTCCGTTTTTTCTTTTTTTTTTTTAAAAAGGTGAACTTACACTTTAAGCTGGAACTGTTTTTTCTTTTTGCTCAATGGAAAGGTTAGAACCTCTGTCATGTTTTTATTGTTTGTTCAGAAATCCATCCTGCATTGATACCTCAGCCACTTGTGGGCTAGCAAGGAGTACCAGGCCCCCCCCCCCCCCTCCGATGATACTGAAAAAAAATTAAGGTCCAAAATAGTCTGAAAGAAAACCTTTTCAAGCTCTTTCACCCATGCATAAAAAAAATATATATATACAGTATCTAACAAAAGTGAGTACACCCCTCACATTTTTGTAAATATTTTATTATATCTTTTCATGTGACAACACTGAAGAAATGACACTTTGCTACAATGTAAAGTAGTGAGTGTACAGCTTGTATAACAGTGTAAATTTGCTGTCCCCTCAAAATAACTCAACACACAGCCATTGATGTCTAAACTGCTGGCAACAAAAGTGAGTACATCCCTAAGTTAAAATGTCCAAATTGTCTTAACCCTCTAGGGCATGGAGTTCACCAGAGCTTCACAGGTTGCCACTGGAGACCTCTTCCACTTCTAAATGATGACATCACAGAACTGGTGGATGTTAGAGACCTTGCGCTCCTCCACCTTCCATTTGAGAATGCCCCACACATTTTAATAGGATATAGGTTTGTAGAAAGGCTTGGCCAGTCCATCAAATTTACCCTCAGCTTCTTTAGCTTGGCAGTGGTCATCTTGGAGGTGTGTTTGGGGACAGAATCATGTTGAAATACTGCCCTGCAGCCCAGTCTCCAAAGGGAGGGGATCATGCTCTGCTTCAGTATGTCACAGTACATGTTGGCATTCATTATTCCCTCAATGAACTTTAGCTCCCCAGTGCTGGCAGCACTCATGCAGCCCCAGATCATGACACTCCCACTTCCATGCTTGACTGTAGGCAAGGCATAGTTGTCTTTGTACTCCTCACCTGGTTGCTGCCACACATGCTTGACACCATCTGAACCAAATAAGATTATCTTGGTCTCATCAGACCACAGGACATGGTTCCAGTAATCCATGTCCTTAGTCGGCTTGTCTTCAGCAAAAAGTTTTTTCTGGCTTTCTTGCGCATCATCTTTGGAAGATTCTTCCTTCTCGGAAGACAGCCATGCAGACCAATTTTATGCAGTGTGCGGTGTATGGTCCGCCCACCCTTTCAAGCAATGCTGGTAGCACTAATATGTCTAATTCCCAAAGACAAGCTCTGGATATGATGCTGAGCGTGTGCACTCAACCACTTTTTTGGTCGACCATGGCAAGGCCATTTCTGAGTGGAACCTGTCCTGTTAAACCGCTATAGTCTTGGCCACTGTGCTGCAGCTCAGTTTCAGGGTCTTGGCAATCCTTTTAAAGCCTAGGCCATCTTTATGTAGAGCAAGAATTCTTTTATTCAGATCTTCAGTAAGTTCTTTGCTATGAGGTGCCATGTTGAACTTCCAGTGACCAGTATGAGAGAATGAGAGCGATAACACCAAATTTTTTACACCTGCTCCCCATTCACACCTGAGACCTTGTAGCACAAATGAGTCACATAACATCGGGTAGGGAAAATGGCTAATACGGCCCAATTTGGACATTTACACTTAGCGGGTGTACTCACTTTTGTTGCCAGCGGTTTAGACATTAACGGCTGTGTGTTGAGTTATTCTGAGGGGACAGTGAGTTTACACTGTTATACAAGTTGTACACTCACTACTTTACATTGTAGCAAAGTATCATTTATTCAGTGTTGTCACATGGAAAGATATAATAAAATATTCACAAAAATGTGAGGGGTGTACTCACTTTTGTGAGATACTGTATATATATTTCACTGATGTTAGGGGGATATGTAGACTCCATTTATCAACATGACAGATATACTGTCTAGGGTGAGTAATATCAAATTATAACAAAACTAATTAGCCCAAAAAAGTTCCACCTGGGATCCCCCTTATGCCACAGCTTATTCTCATGTGCAGAAGAAAAGTAATATAACATTCTTATATGGACCAGAATTTATACACAGAAACTAGGATAGAATAGTGTGTGCCAAATAAACAAACCAATAAGCATATTTGAGAGAATGGGTGCGCCTTTTGTGCCAAATTAGATAGTTTGACGAGTGTGCCAGTTTCTAAAAGTTGTACATCTTTCATGCCAAACTAACAAAAGTCCTATAGTAGAAAAACTTCTAAAAGTACACCAGATGCAAACTGGTTTATGGAAATAACTAGTTTAGAGTATCTAAATATAATACAACAGTGTTGCGTCAGACTTCATAGAATATGTGTAAAAACCAAAGTATCAATACATAGAAAATATACAAATATATATATATATGAAAATAGTGCTGAAACACATTTTTAAACAGTGCCAAATGTATGCTTGTACAATTAAATGGTGATAAAAAAGTCCATCAAAAAGATCCCTTGAGAAGAATTATGGTGAACCACCTCCGTGACCTCGTGAGCACAACCACCACCAGCTAAAGTAGCCTCTCACGTCACTTTAAGACCCAAGAGTCACCCCGGGTCTCTCACAGCTGTCCCCACAATGGGGTGTCAGGATGATAATCCCCCAGCAGAAGTACAACAGGTTCCAGGTTCCACTCCAGGATCCACTTGGTAAGACCCCTACTGAGGAAGTTGAGGTGTAGAGTGCTGATGTAACGCGTATAGGGGGCGGAGCCTGCATGTTGGACGTCACGTCCTTTCCGGACTACTGCAGGATTTGAGTGTTATTCATGCACTATCTTGTGCCTGTTCATGTAAGTGTATCTCTGGCAATAAATTTATTTTACTATTAAGCGGAGAGCATTAAAGGAGCATTTTCCTTTCTGTCCTATATGTGCCCTGATTACATGAGAGTGGAACCTGGAACCTGTTTGTACTTCCACTGGGGATTATCATCCTGACACCCCATTGTGGGGACAGCAGTGAGAGACCCGGGGTGACTCTTGGGTCTTAAAGTGAGGTGAGAGGCTATTTTAGCTGGTGGTGGTTGTGCTCACGATGTCACGGAGGTTGTGTACCATAATTCTTCTCAAGGGATCTTTTTGATGGACTTTTTTTTATCACCATTTAATTGTACAAGCATAAGTTTGGCACTGTTTAAAGTATTTGTTTCAGCACTATTTTCACATATATATATTTAAATATTTGTATATTTTCTATGTATTGATACTTTGGTTTTTACATATATTCTATGAAGTCTGGCGCAACACTGTTGTATTTAGTTTGTTTATGTGAAGAGTGAACACATTTGATGTATGCAGCAGGACTGGGAGTATTTCTCAATTATTTATCATTTCACTATTTTAGTAATAGTCACGTTTATCATGTTTGCGCTGGTAGTTTCTTTCACTATTTTTTAATTTAGAGTATCATTTAATCATGAGCAGTCAATGTTTGTAAAGATGTATATTGCCAGATGTTCAAGAAAATGAAAATGATTTAAGTGATTGTAAAGTCTTATTTTTTTCCCTATAAAAATACCAAACATGTTATACTTACCTGCTCTGTGTAATGGTTTTGCACAGAGAAGCTAGGATTCTCCTTTTCCCGGGCCCCTCTTCGGTGCTCTTGGTCCCTCCCTCCTGTTGTGTGCCCCCACAGCAAGCAGCTTGCTAAGGGGGCACCAGAGCCGAGCCACAGCTCCCTGTGTCCATTCAAACATGGAACCCCACCCGACCCCACCCCTCTCTCCCCTAATTGGCTAGCTGACTTGGATTGACAGCAGTGGGAGCCAATGGCTCCGCTGCTGTGTCTCAGCCAATCAGGAAGGAGAATCTCAGACAGCTGGGACACTCATGGACTTCACTGGACAGAGAGAGACCTCAGGTAAGTATTAGGGGGGCTGAGGGAGGCTGCTGCACATAGGAGGCTTTTTATCTTAATGCATAGAATGCATTAAAATAAAAAAACTTCTTACTTTACAACTCCTTTAACTGTCACATGGAAATTAAAATGAGGTTATATTAGGGGATCTTTAGGAGTAAAAGTGAATGAAAGTACAGGCTATGATATATACTAATATGTATGTATGTATGTATATATATTATATACTATATTTTCAAAAGTATTGGGACACCTGCTTTTACACGCACATGAACTTTAATGGCATCCCAGTCTTAGTCCATTGAGTTCTATATTGAGTTGGCCCACCCTTTGCAGCTATAACAGCTTCAACTCTTCTGGGAAGGCTGTTCACAAGGTTTAGGAGTGTATCTATGGGAATGTTTGACCATTCTTCCAGAAGCGCATTTGTGAAGTCAGGCACTGATGTTGGAGAAAAGGCCTGACTCACAGTCTCCTCTCTAATTCCTTCAAAGGTGTTCTATCGGGTTGAGGTCAGGACTCTGTGCAGGCCTGTCAAGTTCCTCCACCCCAAACTTGCTTATCCATGTCTTTATGGACCTTGCTTCGTGCATTGGTCCAAATCATTTAGTAGAGGGGGGATTATAGTGTGGGGTTATTTTTCAGGGGTTGGGGTTGGGCTTGGCCCCTTAGTTCCAGTGAAGGGAATTCTTAAGGCGTCAGCATACCAAGACATTTTGGACAATTTCATGATCCCAACTTTGTGGGAACAGGTTGGGGTTGGTCCTTCCTGTTCCAACATGACTGCACACCAGTGCACAAAGCAAGGTCCGTTAAGACACAGATGAGGAAGTTCGGAGTGCAGGAACTTGACTGAGTCCTGACTTCAACCCGATAGAACACCTTTGGGATGAATTAGAGTGCAGTCTGCGAGCCAGGCCTTCTCGTCTACATCAGTGCCTGACCTCACAAATGTGCTTCTGGAAGAATGGTCAAACATTCCCATAGACACACTCCTAAACCTCGTGGACAGCCTACCCAGAAGATTTGAAGCTTATATAGCTGCAAAGGGTGGGTCAATTCAATAATGAACCCTACGGATGGAGACTGGGATGCCATTAAAATTCATGTGCATGTAAAGGCAGGTGTCCCAATACTTTTGGTAATATAGTGTATGTACACATAAAAGTTCTGTAGCAAAAATAATGCAAAAGTAGGCATAACTTTTTTATTAATTTACACAGGTTTTTCAAATTTCACATGCTGGTAGAATAAGTTCCTCTACGCAAAGGTACTACTCATCATAGTCTACATTACAAGGGATGCAGTTGCACCATTGTTGAACCCAGCTTTCCAACCCTCTTTGAAAAATGTCAGGTGTGCCCTGTTGTACCCTACTTCTTTAGAGCCACTTTCACCTTGTCTGTGTCATGAAATTCTGGTCTCCAAAGACTTAACTTCATTAGACGAAATAGGTGGAAGTCACAGGGTGCTAAATCTGGTCCGTACGGTGCATGGGGGACTGTTAACCAGCTGACTTTGCCGATCTCCTGATTTGTTGCCAAAGATATGTGTGGTCGCGTGTTGTCATGGTGAATGTGGATTGTTTTTATATTCTTGTTCTGTCTCTTTCTCTGTCCCCAATTTGTGTCAATGGTCGCAGTTGATGGTCTCCCACCGCATGGTTTGTCTTCACCTTCTTTAAACTTCTTAATCCATCTGTGCACATAATTGTTCTTGTCAATGGTGTCATCTCTGTTAAGATTCCATAGCCTTCTGTGGATATATATTTGAAGGATTCAGGTAATTGACAGACTTCAAAATGTCACATAAGCATTTCAATCTAGGAAAGTCACTGCCTTCCAAAACTGCTTGCTCAGTATGCTAAATTTATTCCAAGTATACCAGCAATTACACAACAATTCCAGAATCCGCAGTCTCCTATCAGCTTTTCTAAACTTATAAAAGGGGGTCTGTGTATCAGAAACATTATTGGAATGCTGTTTTTTTTTTTTGTTATTCGGTAAGTATGCTTGCGTAAACAAGCATAAAAAGACTTCTTTCAGATCTGCTGCCATTTTAGGTCTTTACGTTTTATTGCTTTCTATATCATCACTGCATTTACCCTCTGGCAACTGGCCAGGAAAATTCAGCCTGTCTAAAAATCTCTTCCGCTGAGGGTAAGATTGGAGATTCCTATAGCAGATGAGCTGAGCCCACAGACATATGATCAGTCCTAAATTCAACTGTAATTGGCCAGATTGGCCATAAATCATCTTATATCTCTGGCACCTTTGCTGACTCTGTTCCCAAGGCCATTACAAACTCAACCAATTGACTCATCTTGCAAAAAAATTTCAAGTGGAGGAAACAAGATGCCTTTATAATGTGTTTGGAAGTTGGATGGATCTCAATTGCGGATCTTGCTGAAGGTACCCCTGAGGGATAGAAGAATCCAATGGTTGGTTCAACATGCGAAATTCAACTAGCACTAAAAAATCATTGGGTTTTGTCTATTTACTATAATAAAATGTATTGGCAGGCAGGTTTCTATATCCTCTCTGGTGAACTAGTTAAAGGAGCCCTTGCCTTTTGGTAAACTTTAGGTTAACCTCCGCCGATTGCTCACCCTCAACAATATTGATATCAATAATACATAGAGCCTTAAATTTACTGAATTTAAAGTGCAAAGCCCCGTACACACGTAGCGATTGTCGGCTGTAAATATTCGGCCGCTGAACGATTGGCCGATTGTCGGCTTGTTAGTATGATGCTTCCGACAACCGACTCCGACTTTTTGGCCGAACAGAATCGGGTGTGCAGGCATTAAAATATTTGTTGGCCGTCACCAGAACGGCCGATTGTTCTTCAGTCAGTACAGATTTCGGCCGACAGACAGCAGATTAGCAAGACTGGGCATGCTCAGAAAATAAAAAAGACACGGAAAGTTAACCATCACATGACATCACTTCTGCTGTCGGCTGTTGTTGGCCGACAAAATTTGTGTGCAGTCTTTTGCAGTTTTCAGCCGACAGGACAGCCCTGGACAAAAGACGGCCGATCGTTCGTCCGACATTCGGTACGTGTGTACGGGGCTATAGTTCACACTTTAAAAAAAAAATGAATTGGTGAATTAACATTCTACACCCCCCCCACCTCACTGGTCCCCTCTGATTACAGGATGGATCAGAGCAGTTCTTATTGGTGCTGGCACATGGCCACTTTGACCAATCAGAGTCACTCTGATGTGTCCTAGAAACCCTAAAGAAAGAAGGAAGGAGCGCTGTTTTCAAATGCCTGCACTGCTGCACCAGCTGTAATTGCAGTGACAGCCAATCAACCACGGAGGTTAGTGCAGGAGGTACCAGGGGGGCGGGTGAGGGAAATGTGGGTGGTGCCATGGGATTTAGGGTGTGAGTTGCGAAAAGATGAACTTACACTTTAATAGTAATTAAGTGTAAAGAAATAGAAATAATCTAACCTGCGGCATCTTGCAGTCTGATTTCAATACCTTCAATATGTATATGTTCATTTATTCAGTTGGAATCTTTATGGTTTGTTGTTATCATAATTGTAAAGGTTCCTATGACTGATATTTGGGTGTTTTCGCCTGTCTGGTACACATGGGCCTGATATCATCAGGTATCAGTCAGCTCACCAGGGACCGGCTGACATTCGACATCTACAGCAGCCTGTCTGACAGAAACGGGTCTACAGACCGGCTTTTATAGAACGGGCATGCTGGAAAATCAGCATCTGATCAGTGCTTGCAGCCAATGGCTATGAATGCTGATCAGTGTGTTCTAGCTGGGAGGCAATCCCCCTATCAGAACACAATAGCTTAGCAGGGGAGATCTGCAGGAGCGCAGATCACCTGTGTTAGTACATCACCTGTGTTAGTACAGCTTGGGTTAAACGAAAAAAAAAAAAAAAAAAAACTCCCTGTGTGTACCAGGCATTAGTGACAATGGTCAGCAGGGGAAATAGAGAGATGAATCTCCAAAGACAGCAAAATAGATTTGAAGTGTTGAGCCCTTCCTAACCTTGGCACAAACTAAAAAAATGCTATATATTTTTTTATTTTAAATATTTTTTTCTAGACAAAGTTTTTTTTTTTTCTTTACATATAAGTGATACAAATACATGCTCCCCCCTCCCCCCCTCAAAAAAAACCCAAAAAAAAACAAAAAAACACCCCAACACAAACATTTCTCTTTAAAATACATTTCCAAATGCCTTACCTAATGTTCGTAGATCCCATTATTGATCTGGGGATCTCTTTCTATGCTTTCCATATCTTTTCAGATTTACCCACACATCCCCTCCTTACATATGCTTACTTGTCCCTTAATTTTGTATTATTAACCCTCTCTGGACCGGAAGGATTTGCCCCCTTAATGACCAGGCCCTTTTTTTGCGATTCAGCACTGCGTTACTTTAACTGACAATTACACGGTCGTGCACCTAAATAAAATTGGTGTCCTTTTTTTACCACAAACAGAGCTTTCTTTTAGTGGTATTTGATCACCTGGGCAATTTTTATTTTTTTTGCGCTATAAACAAAAAAAGAGCAACAATTGAAAAAAAAAAAAAAAAAAAAAAATTCACATTCTGCTACATGACATTCCCAATAAAAAAAAAAAAAATGTAAAAATCGAATTTTTTCATAATTTTAGGGCATTTTGTATTCTGCTACATATTTTTTGTAGAAAAAAATCCAATAAGTGTATTTTGATCGGTTTGTGTCAAAGTTATCACATCTACAAACTAGGGGAAAGATTTGTTTCATTTTTATTTTTTTTTACTAGTAATGGCGGCGATCTGCGAATTTTAGCAGGACTGCGACATTGCGGCAGACAGATTGGCCCCCTAACTGACATTGTTTTACATTTTTGGGCAGACCAATGTCAATACTACAGTAATCAGTGCTAAAAATATGCACTGTTACTGTAATAATGACACTGGCAGGGAAGGGTTAACTCAGGGGCGATCAAAGGGTTAAGTGTATGCCTAGGGGTTGTTTTCTAACCGTTGGGGGAAGGGGCTTGTGCAATCAACATAGAGACCTGTGATCCAAAATAGGGGGAACACAGGGGCTCTGTATTGATTCCTGAGAGAACAACGGTCTTCTGTGTTTACAACAGCAGACCGCTGTTCTCTCTCCATGGGGAGTGATCGCGGGTGCCCGGCGGCATCAGCATCCCTGCTGGCTAATGGGGGTGCGTGCGCCCCAGGATCTTTCGCGTAGCCAAGCCAGCCTGCCGCAGTATATATGCAGCGGGCGGTTGGCAAGCCGTTAATCGCTCTCAATCATTTTGCATTAATAGGAGGTGATGGTTATAACCATTTCTGACCAATTAATTTTCTAGCTTGTTATAGGCATCTTAAAGAGGAAGTAAACTCAAAGGCATAATTTGTACCTATAGGTAAGCCTTTATTAAGGCCACTGTACATATACTGCTGCAGGGTGGCCCTTAAGCGCAAAAATACGTACATGTAGATGTACATGATTTTGCGTTAAGACTCTAGGGGGCACACAGCGGGAGCCAGTCTGCGATCGCCGCCGGCCTCCTGTGATTGTCAAGGAGACTGACAGTAACAAGGCAGACGGCTGTTCTGTCAGACAGGAAGGGAGAGATTGTGTGTTCCTAGTAATCAGGAACACAGATCTCTCTCTTCCTGCAGTCAGTCCATTCCTCCCACACAGTTAGAAAACGTTCATTAGGAGCACACTTAACCCCTTGATCGCCCCTGATGTTAACCCCTTACCCGCCAGTGTTATTTATACAGTAACAGTGCATATTATTTAGCACTGATCACTGTATTGGTGTCACTGGACCCCAAAAACTGTCACTTAGGGGCTGATTTACTAAGACTGGAGAGTGCAAAACCTGGTGCAGCTCTGCGTAGAAACCAATCAGCTTCCAAGTTAATTTGTAAATGCTTAATTGAACAAGCCTAAGTTAGAAGCTGAATGACTACCATGCACATCTGCACCAGATTTTGGACTCTCTAGCTTTAGTAAATCAACCCCTTAAGCCCCGTACACACGTACCGATCGTCGGCCGAATGATCGGCCGTCTTTTGTCTGAGGGCTGTCTTGTCTGTTGAAAACTGCAAAAGACTGCACACGAATTTTGTCGGCCAACAACAGCCGACTGCA